>NW_006408520.1:53701490-53704460 GCF_000296735.1 Chrysochloris asiatica
TCTTCCAAAACAGATCTATTGGTTCTTTTGGCAGTCCATGGCACTTTCAGTATTCTCCTCCAACACCACAACTCAAAGGCATCAATTCTTCTATGATCCTCCTTATTCACTGTCCAGCTTTCGCATCCATATGAGGCTACTGAAAACACAATGGCCATATGAGGCTATTGAAAACATAATTCTTATGTTGAATACTTTTCTAATAATAAATCATCCTTGCATCCCTGGTATGAATCCACTTGGTAATGATGTATGATTTTTTAAATTTGTTTTTGAATTCTATTGGCTAGGATTTTTTTGGAGAGTTTTTTCATCATTGCTCATTAGGGATATTGGTCTATAATTTTCTATTTAGTGATACCTTTACCTTGTTTTGGTATGGGAGTTATGCTGACTTCATAAAATGTACTCAGGAGTTTCCATCCTTTTATATTTTCTGGAATAGTTTAAGTAGAATTGCTGTCAGTTCTTCTCTGGATGTTTGGTATAATTCACCAGTAAAGCCATCTAGGTCTCGATTTTTTTTTTTTTTTATACCCCTGTGTTGTTTTTAAATTATTTGGTCCATTTTTTTTCCTTATATAGGTGTGTTCAAGTTTTCTACTTCATTTGTTTTAGTTTAGGTAAGTCATGTTGCTCTAAAAATGTATCATTTTTCTCTAGCTTTTCAGATATGTTGGAGTGCAATTCTTCATAGTATTTTGTTATTATCCTTTTTATTTCCATTGGTTCTTTATGACATCAACTATTTCATTTCTTATGTGTGTTATTTGCATCTTCACCTTTTCATTTGTTAGATTGGCCAGTGGTTTGTTAATTTTATTAATCCTTTAAACCAACTTCTTGTCTTGTTGAATCTTTCTATTGTTTTCTGTTTTCTAACTCATTTATTTATGGTCTTTTGTACTTCTTTTCTTCTGTTAACTGTAGGTTTACTTTGCTCCTCTTTTTTAAACTGTTGAATACAATGTGTTAGTGTGTTTTATTTGGCTCTTTCTTCTTTTTTTGAATGTGTTATTTATATCCATACATTGCCCTCTAAGTACAGTTTTTGCTATGTCCCCATAGTTTTGGTATGTTTTATTTTCTTCCTCATTTGATACAAGGGTTTTTTTGTTTTGTTTTGTTTTGTTTTTTCATTTTTTAACTTGTTTTATTACCCAGTTGTTGTTGTTGTTAAGTGCCATCAAGTCAATTCTGACCCATAGCGACTCAGTATAGGGTTTCTGAGGAGAAGCTGGAGGACTTGAACTGCCTACCTTGCATTTCAAATGGGCTCTGCTTAAATCTATGAGATCAAATTGGTTGATTGTATTGTTTAATTCTTCATTGTCTTTGTTGAATTTTTTTTCCAGTTTTCTGTCTGTTACCAAAAGTGGTGTACTAAAATCTGCTATTACTATTGTTGTTGTTGTTAAGTGCTGTCGAGTCAGTTCCAACCCATAGTGACCCTGTATAGGGTTTCTGAGAAGCAGCTGGTGAGCTTGAACAGCCAACCTTGTAGTTCAAATGGATTTGCAGTCTGGAACATTAACCCACAGCACCACTATTGTCTATGTATTTTTTCGAATCTATAGGACTTTAATTTATCTATTTTGATGCTGTTTCATTGCAAACATGGATAATGATTATGATTATGTCTTATTGCTCATTGACCCATTAATCATGAGATAATGTCCTTCTTTGTCTCTTATGCTAGTTTTTCTTTTAAAGTTTATTTAATCAAAAATTAATATTGCCACTCCTTCTTCATTTTGATTGCCCTTAGCTTGATATTTTTTTTCCCATCCTTTGGTCTTTCATCTATTTTTGCTTTTGTGTCTAAGGTGTGTATCTTGTAGACAGTATATTAAAGGATCCTGTTTTTTTATCCATTCTGCCATTCTCTGTCTCTTGATAGTGCATTTAATCCATTGAAATACAGTTAAATCATCGATAAGTATGAATTAATTACAGTCATTTTGAAGTGTGTGTGTGTGTGTTTGTGTGTGTGGTGCTATTTTTTGGTTTCTTCCATATAATTGTATGTGCTGAGTGCATTTTTTTTTTTTTTTTTGGTCTGTTTTCTTGTCAATTTCTTCACTGCTGATGTTTTAATATTTACAAATACTTCATGGTTTTTCCATTTCTTGATTTGATATGAAGATGTACTATCTGTAATTTATTAATTTCTTCCTCAGTTAAAACAATTTGCTTATCTTAAAATCTACCTGACATCTTTATGATTTGGAAGTTCTGTAACTACAATTTTCCCTCTTTTTGCTCATAGTTTTCTTCCTTACGAATTGATATTTCTGGTTCCCTATTTTCAGTTTTGTAGGTTTGTTTTACTTTGGATTCATCTAGATCTGGATTGAAATTTGGATGATATTGCCATGTATGTCAATCTCAGATTGTTATCTGCTATTTTTGGTTCTCAGTCCAAAGGATTCCCTTTAGTATTTTTGGTAAAATTATCATGTTTATTGCAAATTCCTTTAATTTCTCTTTATTTGGAAATGTTCTAATTTTGCTATCATATTTGAGGGAAGTTTTGCTGGATATAAGATTCTTGTTTGGCAATTTTTTTTCTAACAGAATTTTATATATATCTCCTCATTTCCTTCTTGTCTGCATGGTTTCTGCTGATAAATTAGTTTAATCTTATTATTTCTCCTCTGTAGTAAGCCTTTCATTTTTTCCTGAGCTACTCTCAGATTCTGTCCTTGTATTTGATTTTGTCGAATTTGGTTATGGTATGTCTTGGTGATATTCTTTTGGGATCTATGCTGTTTGGTGTTTATTCAGCCTCTTGGATGCTTATTTCATAGTCTTTCATGATGACAGAGAAACTTTCTTCTGACAGCTCTTCGACTATCTTTTCTGTGCTTTTGTCTCTTTTTGTTCTGGAATCCCAATTACCTATTCATTATTCATCTTCATGTACCACATGACTCTTAGACTTTCTTTATATTATTTCCTCTTTTTTTT
>NW_006408520.1:53704560-53707727 GCF_000296735.1 Chrysochloris asiatica
ACTAATTGCTCTTCTAATTTATTAGTATTGAGAGATTTTTTTCATGCTCACTAATTCAGGCTTCCATTGATTCAAATCTGCTCTTTTGCCCTTGCAAGGTATTGTCTATTTCTAAAATCTTAGTATGAATCATCTGGATTTCTATTTGTAGGTTTTGTATTGTTTCCAATCCTTTTATCTATTTTATTTGATTATGGTGCTTTCCTTAATTATTCCTTGTTTTTCTTGACCACTTTGTCAATCATTTGGAGGTACCAAAACATAATTCTCTTGAATCCTTTTTTAGGTAGTTCCAATGCCTCTTTTGCCTGAAAAGCTTTTTCTAACACTGTCTTTTGCTCACTTGTTTTAGTTACTCTGTCTTGGTTCTTGATGTGAATAGAAATTATACATTGCTTTCAACAAATTGTAGTGTATTTATATTATGTTGATGATTGCATGTTGGTGTATTCTTAGGTACTCACAAACTGCATATTGTTAGGTGTGATTAGGGGATGAGCTTGTGTACTGTTCTCTGTTCACTGTTTGTGTACTATGATTAGGATTGACTTGGTATTGAGTTTTTCTCAATGGGTGGGGATTTAGATCATACTGTTGTGGCTGGGAAATGTGGACAGTTTCTTTTTCCTGTTAGGTGAGGCAAGAAGAGAAAACTCATACAAAACAAATAAAAAAATAAGTAAAAACAATGAAAAAGGATTTTTTTTTTTTTTTTTTTTTTAAGCAACAGCTAGAGAAGAAAGGAATACCAAACCAAAGAGAGAAAAAAGGGAGAGGAAAATGAAGAAATAAAAAAGAGAATGATGAAAGAGTAAATAATAAGAAATATAAGAATTAAATACAGTAAGGGAGAAGAATGTGTAAAATGGAAAGAGACCAGAGAATAGTAAACAAAAATAAAAAGAAAATTAGAAAGTAATAGGCAGCTATGATTGGGAAAAATATGCAGAAAAAAAGAATGAATACAAAGATAAGATAGAAATTAAGGAAGAAAAAGAATAGAAAGAAAGAGCAAACAAAACAAAGAAAGGAAAAAAAAACAGGGTAGGTGCCAGACACCAGGAGAAGAAAGTTTTGGGGTCTCCTGTAATCCAAGAATCTCACATCATCTGTCATGAGTGGACAAGGAATGAGTAGGTAACACTCTCAACTTTAGAAGAAATTCCTGTTGGGCTAGATATTCTCCTGGGCATCCACTCCAGAAGAAATTCATGCAGATCACAAAGCAAATGGGAAATCAGAGATTTCCATTCCAAATGGAAACCAAGGGTGAGAGGTCCTGCTAGTCCAGGTCTAGCCAGTGCCAGCTCTGCAATCTGGAGCACGTCACACCTGATTCCAGGTACCAGTGATGGTGTTATTTGTTTTTCTCTTCCTTTGATGTAGTTCTAACTGTCCAGAGAGCAGAAGTTTCCCTGGAGTGTACAAGGTGGGGCTTGCAACACTTCTGGTTATCAGAGTAATACAAAAAAATTTTGCAACTTTCATTCTACCAAGGAGCAGTAATGCCTCTCTGCCATCTACTGCTTTCTTGTCTTCAAATTATCCCATGAAAGTTCAAGATGCCCATGCCATGCCTGGCAGACTACCACAGATCACCAGTCTCCTTTTTTCTCCCCATACCCCAAACACATTTGAACGGCTACTTCTCCTAATGAGGGTTAGTCCAAAACTGTTCAGGACCAGCTTTACAGATCTGGAGCACAACCAACCGGAATGGGTTTAATGCTGATAGCTTCCCCACCCTTTAATGAGGCTCACAACTCCCTGCTCCCTGCTCCAGGAGTGTAGGGTGTAAGTGAGTGGGGGCTGGCCTCACCTATGGTTACCAGGGGAGTGTGGGAAACAAAAAAAAATTCACCTTTATCCCTGCAAGCCATTGATAAATTACTACAATGCCAATATACTTCCTTGCCTTCGAAGCTGACCACAAAAACTTAATTTGGCCAAACCATTTATGGTTAACCAGCACAAGTCACCAGTCTGTCTCCTTTTGTAGTGAGCTTTCTCTCCTAGTAAGTATTCAATCCACTTTTCTATTCCTTCTTCTAAAGTTCCAGTTCCAGGATTATTACTGCATCAGATTCATTTGGTTTTCTGTATCTTTGTTTAGAGGGTCCTTCCTGCCTTTCTGCCTAGTATGCAATCTTAATGCCTCCTCTTTCCATCTTCTCTTGATGCTTCCTGCATCATTCAATATTTTGGCTATAGAATCTTTTAAAATTGCAACTCAAAGCTTGAATTTTTCCTTTGTCCTTTGAGGTTGAGAATTGCTGATCATATCTTCCCATTTGGTTTTCTAACTCCAGGTCCTTACACATTTTTAATTTTTACTTTGTTTTTCCAGCTGCTCTTTGAGATGAGCTCATTTCTTGTCTTTCCTCCTTTTTTCTTTTTACTTTGTTGTTGTTGTTAAGTGCCCTGGAGTCGATTCCAATCCATAGAGACCCTGTATAGGGTTTCCAAGGAGCATCTGGTAAGCTTGAACCGCCAACCTTAAAGTTCAAATAGCTTTGCAGTCTGGCACATTAACTCACAGTGCCACACCAGGACTAATCTTTATGTAAGAATAAGTTTCTCCATTGGCATTCAATTTGGTGTTTTATTTCTGTCCTTTATTTTTCCTTTCTTCATTTGTGGTGTCTTTGAATGTCATCCCACAACTCATCTGGCTTTTGGTCATTAAGTGTTCAATGAGATGAATCTATTCTTAAGATAGTTTCCAAATTCAGGTGGAATATACCGAAGGTCATACTTTGACTCTTACAGAAGTAAGAAAAACAAACAAACAAACAATTTATTCAGCTTCCTCTTGACTTTGCATCTGAGTATCAATGCTCTTTTCTGCAGTCAATCCCTGGTCTTGCTCTGATTGATGATATGGAGCTTCTCCATAATCTCTCTTTAGAGATGTAGTCAAATTATTTGTGTATTCTATCCAGCAAGTTCAACCTATACAATAACCATTTATATTATGTTTGAAAAGTATTTGTAATAAATAAGTTATTCGTTTTATGAAATTCTATCATATTAAGATGGTCTCTAAATTCAGGTGGGATAAATTCAATGTCATATTTTGGCTCTTGTGGACTTGTTTTCATTTTCTTCAGCTTCAGTTTGAATTTGCATATCAGTAATTGATGGTCTGTTCCACAGTCTGCCCCTGG
>NW_006408520.1:53710027-53712005 GCF_000296735.1 Chrysochloris asiatica
CAGGTGGCATCACTGATGGCGTCAAGTGTGACAGCGGTAGTGAGGTTGGCCCAGGATCGGACATTGTTTCATTCTGCTGTGCATGGGGTCACTATGAGTTGGTTCTGACTCGATGGCACCTGATAACAACAACAACACATGGCTATAGTGGTCAAAACAAACTGGTACCGGTACAATGAAAGATATATAGATCAATGGAACAGAATTGAGAATCCAGATATTAACCCATCCACACAAAGCCAACTGATCTTTGACAAAGGGCCAAAGCACATTGAATGGGGTGGAGATAGTTTCTTTAACAGATGGTGAAAGCAGAACAAGAAATCTATTGCAAAAGATTGAAAAAAACCTTTATCTCGCACCATATACAAAACCAACTCAGCAAGGATTAGAGACATAAATGTGAATCCTAGAGTTATAAAGGTCATCAATAAAAAATAGGGACACATTTAGGAGCTCTGATAACATAGTGGTTACAAATTGGGCTGTGAACTGAAAGGTCAGCAGTTCAAAACTACCAGCTGGTCCATGGGAGAAAGATGAGGCTTTCTACTCCCATAAAGATTTATAGCCTCGGAAAGCCTGTTCAGGGTCACTATGAGTTGGAACTGACTCAACGGCACTTAACAACAGTAATAACAACAATACAGGGAACTACTTGCAGTCATTTAAACTTCAAGGTTGACGGTTCAAGCTCACAAGCTGCTCCTCTGAAACCCTATACAGGGCCGCTATGGATCGGAACCAACTCAACAGCTCTTAACAACAACAACAACAATACAGAGCACACACAGACTACCAAACATTGTGAAAATTATACAAACAAAAGAAGACAAACTAGATTATTGGGACATACTGAAAATTAGATACTCATGTGCATCAAAAGATTTCACCAAAAGAGTAAAATGGGATACCACAGAATGGGAAAAAATCTTTTGCAATGACATATCAGTTAACGAACTAATTTCTAAAATCTATGGGAGCTCTGGTAGCATAGTGGTGACTAATCGGGTTGTGAACCGCAAGGTCAGCAGTTTGAAACTACCAGCTGTTCCACGGGAGAAAGATGAGGCGTTCTGCTCCCGTGAAGATTTACAGCCTCAGAAACCCTGTGCAGGGTCGCTATGAGTCGGAACCGACTCCACGACAAATAACAACAACATAGGAAACAATAACACTTCTATAAGAAAAAAAAAATAACCCAATTAAAAATGCACACATAACATGAACAGATACTTCACCAATGAAGTTATTCAGGTAGCCAACAAACACGAACAAATGTTCATTATCATTGGCCATTGTTGTTGTTGTTGTTAGGTGCCATTGAGTCAGTACCAACTCATAGCAACCTTATGCACAGCAGAACGAAAACTGCCTGATCCTGGGACAACCTGAGTACTGTTGACACGCTTGAGTCCATCGATGCTGCCATTTGGCCAATCCATCTAGTTGGGGTTCTTCTTTTTCTCTGACCCTCTACCCTACCAAACATGATATCCTTCTCCAGTGACTGGTCCCTCCTAACAATATGTCCGAAGTCTGAGAGACAAAATTTGGCCATTTTGGCCTCCAAGGAGCACTCTGGCTGCACTTCTTCCAAAATGGATCTATTGGTTCTTTTGGCAGTCCATGGCACTTTCTATACTCTCCTCCAAAACCATAACTCAAAGAAATGAATTCTTCTACGGTCTTCCTTATTCATTGTCCTGCTTTTTCATGCATATGAAGTTACTGAAAATACCATGGCTTGGGTCAGTTGCACCTTAGTTTTTAAGCTGACATCTTTGCTCTTCCACACTTTAAAAAGGTCTATGCAACAGATTTGCCTAATGCAATATGTCATTTGATTTCTTGACTGTTGCTTCCATGAGTGTTGATACTGGAACCAAGAAGAATGAAATCCTAGACAATTTCAATCTTTTCTCCATTGATAAGAATGTTGTTTATTGGTCCAGTGGTGAGGATTTTTTTTTTTTTT
>NW_006408520.1:53713709-53727776 GCF_000296735.1 Chrysochloris asiatica
TACTGATCCTTCCTCTTTGCTCCCAACCTTTGCATTCCAATCACCAGTAATGATCAATACATCTTGATTGTATGTTTGATCAATTTCAGATTGAAGAAGTTGATAGAATTCTTTTATTTCATCCTCACTGGCTTTAGTGGTTGTTGCTTAAATTTAAACAGTAGTTGTATTAACTGGGCTTCACTGTAGGTGCATGGATATTATCCTACACAGACAGTGTTGTAACTCATGGCTGATCTTGATGTTCTTTTTGATGATTAATGCAACACCATTCCTCTTCAATTTATCATTTCCCTCATAGGAAACCATGTGCTCGTCAGATTCTAAATGGCCAATACCAGTCCATTTCAGCCCAGTAATGCCTAAGATATCAATGTTTATGCATTCCATTTCATTTTTGACAACTTCCAATTTTCCCAGATTCATATTTCGTACATTCCAAGTTCTGATTTTCAATGGATGTTTACAGCTGTTTCTCTTCATTTTGAGTTATGTGTGCCCCATCAGCAAATGAAGGTCCTGTGGGCTTTACTCCATTAGCTTCATCATGGTCAACTCTACTTTGAGGAGGCAGCTCTTACCCAGTCACATTTTGAGGGCCTTCCAACCTGAAAGGCTAATTTTCTGGCACTATATCTGACAAAGTTATTCATAAGATTTCCAGTGACTAAATATTTGGAAGTAGTTCGTCATTCTTTCTTCCTAGTCTGTCTTCGTATGGAGGGTCATCTGAAACCTGTCCACCATGACTGACCTTCATCACAGCAACTCATAAGCCAAACTTATGAGTTTGCAGTACGACAAACTGATGGATGAGTAGTGGTTTGGCCATTAGAGAGATCCAAATGAAAACAACAATGAAATATTATCTCACACCAGCAATAGCAGTGAAATTCAAAAAAGAAGAGAACAATAAATGCTGGTGAGGATGTGGAAAGACTGGGACCATCCTACATTGTTGGTGGGACTGCGAAATGGTCCAACCACTCTGGAAAGCAATATGGCACTTCCTCAGAAGGTTGGAAATAGAAATACCGTATGATCCAGCAATTCCTTTACTTGGTATTTATCCACAAGAAATATAAGCCATAACATGAGTAGATACATGCACACCAATGTTCACAGCAGCACTATTCACAATGGCAAGAAGAGGGAGACAGCCTAAATTCCCATCAATGGAAGAATGGATAAACATACTTTGGTACATACACACAATGGAGTATTATGCTATCTAAGAATAACAAGGAAGCTGCAAGCCATCGCACAACATGATGAACCTTAAGGACATTATACTGAGTGAAATTAGTCAATCACAAAAGGACAAATATTGCATAAGACCATCATTGTAAAAGCTTAAGAGAAAATACCCATACAAAAAGGAAAAAATATATATTTATTGGTTACGGGTTAGGGGGGTTGGGGATGGGGACTGTAGAACACAGGGTAGGGGACAGAACTATAGTTCAGTTTTTGGGGAGGACAATGAAAAAGAATGGGTAGGGCATGGAAGAACAAGGTAGATAGAGGAACACTGAAACAGGCTTGCATGGGCTAAATGGTAAATAGTGATGTATACTCAAACTCGGAACAACAAGACTCTGTGATACAGGGATTTAGTCATAGTCTGAATGGGTAAAAGATGGGAAATAATGTTAAGATGCTTGATTGTCTTATAAGTATTGGTTTCCCTTTCCTAACACTGTTACGTAGACACTTGAGTGGGATAGAAGGAATATTGGGAAATATGATTACAGAAAACTTGTAAGCCTGTCTTCAGTCTATAACTGATTGGAATACCTAAAAAGGGGTTCTAGAACTTCCCCAGTGAAATAGGCTTCCTCAAGAGCTTTTGTAGTGTATAGAACCTTAGGTGGAATCCTGAGCACCATCCAGAACCTTCTGAGGTGGGACATTCCCACTTTAAAGGACAAGCTGGAACATCTAGAGGAACAGAAGATACTTCTTGAAAGAAAAAGCAGCAGGAAAAATCCAAAATAAAAATGGCAGTCTGATTGGCTACTACAAGGACAAGCAAGTTGTTTGCTCTGGCAGTAGCTAGAAAAGCAAGCAATCCAGTCCTTTCAGGACAAACTCCGCTCCAAGACTAAAACTCAAATGGAACACACGAGCAGGCACATAAGCTTGCTGGCAATCATGTTGGTTTCCTGGTGAGTGGGATAGTGGGAAAGGCAGCAATGAAGGTATGTGCCCAATTGTACCACATTCCATACACTCCTGTCAACCCAGAAATGAGAGAGAGAAGAGGAAGGACTGATTGGTATGAAGTGTGGTGAGACCTTGGGACTCCTGAGCCCATGAACAAGGGCATAACCATGGAGGACTAGAGCTGAGAAGGAAGTGAGGGGAGACACACAAGAATACAAGAATGCCCAAACTTGTAAATACTACCCACTCAACCTAGTTTATATGGCTTGATGATCAGAACTTGACTAGAGGAAGATTTAAAAAAAAAGTTTGATAAAGGAAACAAGTGTAAATTGCTACAATTTGATGAACTTGACCTATACTTACGGATGGAATAGCTCAAAATACCAACTGAGAGGTAAGTAGTCTTCACATCAAGGATCAATCCTATCCCCTCTGTATTCAGGGTTGATAGGGACAAGCAAGTTAGACATTAGCTACCTAAAATATGTGTGCTATAAAGACACCAAGAGACTGGTTTACAAGTTTTCAAGGGGGAGTTTAGTTTCAGAGTGTACGGGGGAAGCTAGAATTCTCACTGAATAGTATTCATCTTGTCTGGACAGGTCTGGTGAAAAGAGATTGGGAAAAGATTCTTATGATTCAATAGCAAGTAATTGTTATCATTACCAATTGCAACCCTCACAACTGTAAAGGTAGAAGTTTTGTAACAAAAAGAGAGAAGTATTTAATCTTACAGTCCAGAAACAGAGGACCCTAGGACCATCAAGGGAGAAGAGCATGAGCAGAATGTGTGATCCTATCCAGAAAAGCAGCAACACCAGAGGTGGAGACAGTGATGAGGGCATGGAGAAATAGACTGCTGATTACTCTTTTTCATGGAAAGAGAACAGCTGTGTGCTTGTGGTCAGGTGCTGGTGGTCAGGAAGCCTTGCAGAATGTGCCCTTGTTTTTTTTCAATAATTACATATTCCTGATTTTTTGTGTGTACACCCCCCAAAACAACAACAACAACAACAACAAAAAGAAAACCATAAGGAATAGAAGCAAATACTGTTGAATGATGATGCACAGAGGAGATTTTTATCATTTCAATGAAACAAGGAGTGTAAAACTGATGTTCTCCCATATAAACTATCACTCAATTCACAATAAAACCTTCAAAAAAATTCTACCATATAACCTCCAGTATCTTTTCTATCAACCAAGACTGCATTTTTCAACTACTGATAATTTCTTTTTGTTTCTATCTTTTGCATTCCAGTCATTAGTAATTATTGATACATCTCAATTGTATTCTTGAAAATTCACAGACTGCCGAAATTGGTTAAAATCTTCAATTTCCTCAATTTGGGGATTAGTGATTGATGTATAAATTTGAATAATCATCTTATTAGCTGGTCATCCTTGTTGGTATATGATCATTAACAGTGTTGTAATTCAGGATACATCTTAAATGTTCTTTTAAAGACAAATGTTCTTTGAAAGACAAATTCCTCTTTAATTTTTCCTTCCAGTCATAGTAGATCACATGATTGCTTGATTCAAAATGGCAAATACCAGTCCATTTCAGCTTTCTGATGCCTAGGATATTGATTTTATGCATTCCATTTCATTTTTAATAATTTCCCATTTTCCTATATATTCATACTTTGGTCATTCTACATCGTCATTATTAATGGATATGTGCATCTCTTTCTTCTCATTTTAAGTAGTGTCAGATCAGCAAATGAAGATCCCAAATGCTTCGGTCTATCCATGTCTTTATGATTATTAAGTGTGCAGGATCTAGGTCAGAGTTCACAAGTTATAAGGACACTATCCTTTAGATCACCAAGTAGGTAGCTTTCAGCTGCAAGTTTGTGGTGTCCATACACTACCCTACAAATTTATGTCTGGTTCTCTATTACTCCCTCAGGATGCCAGTCACAGCTAAAAAGGAATCCATATGACACCCTTGCTTTCTCAAATGGTGGTTCCCACTTCATCTTTGGGTTCAATGATTTACTGGAATTATTCATAGAATTCAAAGAGTATACCATAATTGAAACTACATATTTATTATAAAAGATACAAATGAAGAGACACTTAAGGTGAGGTAGGAAAGCATTTCCAATGCCCCATATCCCATATCCCAAGAGATGCAGTACTCTCTGAGGAGCAGATGGCCTTGTCAACTCGGATGTTTTCTGAACCTTCATGTTTGTGGCTTTTATTGGCCAGTACTTTCCAGTACTCAGAAACCCTGTGCAGGGTCACTATGAGTTGGAACTGACTCCATGGTATGTAACAACAAAAATAACTTCCCATAGCTTTCAGTATGGTGGATAGGGTTTCCAAAGCTATAAATCTTTATGGGAGTAGAAAGCCTCATCTTTCTTCCACAGAACAACTGGTAGTTTCAAACTGCTGATCTTGGGGTTAGCAGCCCGTCTCGTAACCACTACATTACCAGACTTCTTTGGTATATACCATTTATTAATCTAATGAAAACACTAAAGACTATTATTAATAGGCTTTTACACTTATGTAGAGTATACCTACCTTTGAATCCTGCTTTCCGGATGTTCTAAATACCTATGAATGTTTTTTCCTTATTCTCCCTCCAAAACCATTTGATTCAGTTAGACTAAAAAGTGTTCCATTATTGTTCCTAAGATTATCTTCAAGCCACTAGTATCCCATTTTTTAATTCTGTTAGTGCTACTGCTTTTGATGTTTCTATATTGGCAACTACAGCTAGTAAGGTGTTGCAGATTGAAATGTAAGGTCTATTTCAGAGATGTTTGCATGTAACAAGAAAGAATTTATTTTAAGATTAATTAAATTGGGTAATGTTGTTGCTGTATTGTTAGATGATTTTGCATTGGCTCCAACACATGACATGCACAACAAGATCAGACTATGACCATAGGGTCTTCACTGGCTGATTTTTCAAATGAAAATATCACCAGACATTCCTCCTAATCTGGAAGCCCCACTGAAACCTAGTCAGCATCATATCAACACACAAGCTTCCACTAACAGACGAGTGGTGTCTGCTGTAAGGTGTGTTGGATGGAACTCGAACCCAAGTCTCCTGTATGGTAGATTAAAGTTCCACAAGGAACCAACACTGCCTTCTAAATATGGTAATAATCAAGAATTATTGAGCACTTACAATATGTACAAATTTCTCAGTCTTTTAGATGTATCATATGTGTTTCATTTAATCTTGTTGTTTTTATTAAGTGCTGTTGAGTAGCTTCTGAGTCATAGTGACCCTGTATAGGGTTTCCAAGGAGTGACTGGCGAGTTTGAACCACCAACCTTGAGGTTTCAACAGATCTTGCAATCTACTGTCTATCCTATAGCACCACACCAGGACTCCAATTAATCTTCTTAGCATACATATATTTATTCTCGTTTTAGCACATAATGAAAATGAAACCTATCATAATATAATTTGAAAGACTAACTTTGAATATAGACAATCCCATGTGTCACTGAAGCTACACCTCAGAAACCCTACACAGCACACTCTGAGTTAGGACAGACTTGATGACGCTTAACAACAACAATAACTCCAGGTTAGAACTACCAACCACCATACTATATTATTTCAATGCAATAATCTGGGTTTTCAGGAACTAGACATTTTCTTCTATTACAATTTTCCCAAATTATGACCCCAGTTTTACAAAACCAATGTAATTATTCAAGAGGTTGTGGGTTACTCATTGGATTGCTAACACACAAAGTTGGAGGTTCAAACCCACCAGCCACTCATGGGAGAAAGCTGAGCTGTCTGCTGCCATAAAAATGTTATAGTTTCAGAAAGCCATTTTAAAGTACCTAAAGATTGGAATCAATTGGATGGCAGTGGGTTTATGTAAATTAAGGAGCCCTGATTATGTAGTGGCTAAATTGCTCAATTGCTAACCAAAAGGTTGGCAGTTGGAACCTTCCAGCTACTCCATGAGCAAAAGATGCAGCAGTCTGTTCCAGTCAATATTTACTGGAAACCCTATGCAGCAGTTCTACTCTGTTCTTTTGGGTCAATTTGAATCAGAATTGACTCAGTTGAAATGGGTTTTGGATTTTGGGAAATTAGGTTATATAGCTTCCTGAAGCCAAAACACAGACTGAAAGATCTTTGCTTGCATTTAAACTTTGTTTTCCTAATTAAATATATTTATCCAAATCATAACATGCTTTAGAATGATACTACATACATTTACATTTGGACTTGGATTGCATGTCATATTGAGTTTAGAGTACAGGAAGCCCCTAGATTACAAACAGTCAATTTATAGACAACTTCTATTTCCCCTTTAATATTATATAAATTTACCCTCACTTTGAAACAACTGCTACTCAATAAATTCTTTGTTACAATTCTGCTCACTTGCTGCATATACAGGTTTGAAATAACTGAAAGAACTTAGAAGTTTTTACTTGCACCACCGGCTGAGATTTTGCATTTCTGCCCCAGATATACTGAATCAGAATCTACATTTTAACAAGATCCACATGTGATTCTTTTAGATTCTCAGGTGATTTTTATGTTAAAAAGTTAAAATCTGATTAAAATACGGATTCTGATTCAGTATATCTTAGATGGAAATGCAAATTTTCAGTAAGGGATGATGCTAGAATGAACCAGTTCAAAATTCTATACTATAGTAAAGCTAAATAAGAACCATATGTGCCTGTTCTGATTTACCTACAAATTCTCAAAGACACAGGAGCAGAACTCATTTATACCATAGGGTCTGTCTATACAGTAAGCTCTGCATTATTTATTTAAGGAGCTCTGGTAACATAGTGGTTACGAATCGGACTGCTAACCTCAGGGTGAGCAGTTCGAAACTACTAGCTGTTCTGTGGCAGAACGATGAGGCTTTCTGCTTCCATAAAGATTTACAGCCTCGCAAACCCTGTACAGGGTTGCTGTGAGTTGGAACCAACTCCTCGGTACATAACCACCACCATCAAAATATTATTTATTTATGCATAAATGGGAAATACATAATAAGAAACAAAGAATGCTGATAGACACAAATGAATCTTAAAAGTATATGATTCTTACTCAGAGAGCTTTGATTATCTATAATTTGAGCTCAGCAAGTGCATGTTATAAGCTTAGTGCCTATTATAACACACAGTATTTGCATCACCCAGAAAATATTTGAGAAAATTCCTGGTTCTTACCACTATAGCTGCAAACAGAAATGGAGACAATAATTTTGTGGATGCTTTTCAGAACAGATTGTAGCAGCAGGAGTGTTTTTACTCATTGCCATTTTATGTAACAGTGTATGATGATAATATCATAAATTATAAAAAAATGGAAATTTATTTGCATTTTATCATAAAACTTTCATCCAAAGGAACAAGCTGTTCTTTAATACTTAGTCAAGAACAGTCTGTTTATTATCAGAAGAAATTTTTCATAGTGAATCTCAATTATTTTCTTAAAATTAGCAGTTTCTAAAACTTCTTAATTTAAACAATAATCTTTTGATGTTATTTAAAAAAAATGTGATTGCGAAAAAGAACGGGACATTTGGCTGTGCTATCTTAGGAAGAATATCAAATATTGCAGCAATATATATTCTATGTGAGTGACCCTACAGGATAATGCACTGGATTGAAAGATCAGTTAAATTGCGAGGATAGTGGTTCAAACCCACCAGCCACTCCTCAGAGATATAAGACAGGGTCATTATGAGTCAGAACCAACTCAATGGCACTTAGCAACAACAACATATAACATAGATGGACTCTGAAATCTATGATATGCAAAAGATCATTTAAGAAAAATATCTCTAGTGAGAAAGATGTGTATTTGTTGTTATTTCAACTAGTCTACCATTGTTGATAAAGGAGCTCTGGTAGCGTAGTGGTTACGAATCGGGCTGCGAAACTTAAGGCCAACAGTTCGAAACTACCAGCCACTCCGCGGGAGAAAGATGAGGCTTTCGCTCCCATAAAAATTTACAACCTCGAAAACCCTGTACAGGGTCACTATGGGTCGAAACCGACTCGATGCCACTTAACAACAACAACAACAACCGTTGTCGATGTTATTGTCTAAATATGCTAGCAAAAGAGAAAACATTTGCCAGCAGAAGATACCAATACCCTAAAAACGTATGAGTTTAATTCTTAAGGTTAGACCTTCTGTCATTATTAGTGACAGCTTACCAAGTGTCTGATTGTTTTTAGACCTAACTCAATTTCTTTCACATTCAGAGTCCCCAGGTCCCTACTAATCGGCATTTCGGATTACCAGCCCATTCAATTCCAATAGAGCATTATTACTGTTTAACATTTATTACTCATTAGAAGTGTTATCTACAAGATATGTGAACACTTTTCAATTGAATGGTATTTTGCAAAAGCCTCTAAACTGATGAGGATATGTTGAGAAAGGAGGAGAGAATAAGAGAAAAGGGATAAGAGAAAGGGATGGGAGAGAAAGAAAGAGAATAGGAGCAATAGGAAGAAAAGTATATAGAAAAGCAGCAAGACTTTTGATGAGGTTGATCTGTGAATTTATTATAAGAGAAATATAAAATTATAGCATGAAATTGTTTGGGTTTATCAGTAGCTGTTTCTTCAATAAAAAGAGCTTTACTAATTGGACACATAATGTGTGCCAGAAAATCTATTATTTACTCTTCATGTTAAAATATTTAAACCTTATTTAACAAGCAATGGAAAGCCATTAAATATAGTGAAGTGATAAAATGTTCAAATTTGTGATTTTAGTAAAATCACTTTGCAGTATGAACATTAAATGGCTGGTGAGCAAAGATGAGTAGAAAGACTAGCAAGATTAATATAACTATAAGTGCAAATAATAATAAAGAGGCAGAACTAACAGGATTATAGTTATGCATTTAGCAAAGCGCAAAGAAGTCATTGTAATTGAGTGGAAGTCAGGAGTGTATATGTACTATCAGAAAAGTGATAGAGATCATTTTGCTCTATGTCCTGGTGTGGTTCTCCAGGATAAACACTAGAATACTAGCCACAACGTCAGTGGTTCAAACCCATCAAAAACTCCTTGGAAACCCTATACAGGGTCATTATGAGTTGGAACTATCTTGTTGACACGTAACAACGACACCATTATAAAGATCAGGCTTGATTCTGACTTGGAATGTGGTTGGTAATTTTGTATAGATATGACTTACATTTTAAGAGAATTAGTCTTGGTGATATGTGGGGAGAAGATAGGAGAGTATAAGACAAGAAAAAAAGTCAATTAGGAGGAGAAGACCTTAAACCTTGGGAGGAGCTTCTGCCTTTGATCTCTCTTGTGCTTTTCTCTGTGAGAAATCCATGGGGCAGATTGGCTGTGCCCCAATCCCTTGTCCCTATAGCTCCTCCTCTACTAGACTATATGTATCTGGATTCCTGAAAATCTGGCTCTTTCTCAGTTTTATCCTTTCAAAGGAAGAATGTTCTACTGAAATATCATGCAGCTGCATGGACATTCATTCAACCTGTGCAATCTCATAGGGCCTTGTACTCAGAAAGGATTCACATTTACTTTAATGTTGGCAATTAAGATCTTGAGAATTTAACTTTCAATTTGTACTTTTTAAGTGAAGTTTATAGTCAAACATTGATGAGAATAAGACACATGCAAGGTATTTTTAAGTTGTTTCTTGGTACCACATTCATGTAGTATGCATGATCTTTCATAAACTCAAAATTCTTGGACCTATAAGATGTGTGGAAGTCCAAAAATTTTTCAAAGTGAGAACAATAAAAGTGTGTCATGTCTATGGTTAAGCAAGCAGGGGTGTCTCAGGAAACGAACATGTTCAAATCAGAACTTGCTTAGATTGCAAAAATGAGGCAATGGAATTCTAAGAAACATAATGACCAAGGAAAATGTGTTATTCCTTGTGCTAGCTAGCATTTTACACTGAAAGTGATAATATGGAATGGAAGAAAAGTGTAGGATAACCCTCAATTCCATTATTTTCAGCCCTCCTTACTCATCAGTAAACCAAAGGTTGTTACCAAAATATTAAATAAAATCAATTGAGTTGATTAAGTGGCAAACTACAATTTTCTTCAGAAAAAAAATGTGCATGCATCAGTGGTGTTTGTTGTTGGTTTTATTGGAAGCATATCACCAGGTCTGTTTCCCAAGGCCCCTATGGGTGGTTTTGAACAACCATGATGAGTAGTTGAACAATTAATGAATTTTGTCATATAAGGACTCCATGTATATTCAATAACTGGAAAATATGATCTGTGTTTAAGCTGTATGAATCTATATGAAATTTAAATATTCTTAAGTTTGCATTAAAACAGGCAATGCACAACATAAAGATACATGGTGATAAGCTGATAATACAGAATTTTAAATTCCATTTACTAAGAACATTAAATAGCAGATAAAACAACAACTACAGCAACATGAAAAGTTGAGAGAGAGACCACAGAAGAAAGGAAAAAAACTTATATTTAGTAACTTTTATAGCACTTTTTTTCTGCCTTTGAAAAAGGACCTCCATAATTTCATTTTGTCCTGATGTTGTTGTTGTTAAGTGCCATCGAGTCGGGTCCGACCCATAGCGACCCTGTACAGGGTTTCCGTGGGTGTAAATCTTTACGGGAGTAGAAAGCCTCATCTTTCTACCGCGGAGCGGCTGGTAGTTTCGAACCACTGACCCTAAGGTTCGCAGCCCGATTCGTAACCACTACGCTACCAGAGCTCCTTCCTAGATCCCCTAAATTATGTAGTCTTCACTGGGTATGTGTTCCTCAAGTCTGCAGTGTGGCTTTGCTATCTTCCACGTGCAAAAGACCTCCTAAATAGAATATAGCTGAGTAGAAAGCATAGAAAGGGGGTAGGCTACAAACTGCAGCCTGTGGGCTACAGGAAATTACCTGGTGTTCCTATGATGTCATACTTTCTATTATCACTTTTAGAATGATTTAATCATGTATGTATTTAGTTGTATATTGGCTTCTATTAGTATTCTTGTTGCTATTTAGTGCAGTCAGGTCAGTTCTGATTCACAGCAACCCTGTGTAAGGTTTCCAAGGAGTAGCTGGTGTATTTGAACCACCAGCCTTGCAATTCAAGCTGATCTTGTGATACAGTGCTTATCCTACAGCACCACACAAAGACTCCATTAGTATTCTTGTTGTTAAGAGCCATCCCGTCAGTTCTGACACATAGCAATCCTGTATATGGTTTCTGAGGAGTGGCTGGTGAGTTTGAACCACTGACCTTGAGATTCAAAATGACCTTGAAGTCCACTGCTTATCCTACAGCACCATACCAGGACACTTAACTAAAGATGTTTGGAATTAAATGAACTGCAATAGTCAAGTGAAAGAGTATTATGACAATAACCAGAGATTGTGAGAAGGTTCTAGATGTATTTTGAAAGTAAAATAATAGTATTTTCTGTAGGAGTTTAATGTGTATTGTTAAAAAAAAAAAAAAAAAAAAGGCAGGTGTCAACAAAGACTTCACGGATTTTAACCCAAGGCACAGAAGAGTACTCAATTTTGCTTATAAACATTTGAATCGTTCCCTGTTTTGGGTTAACACAAATGATGCTGCTATATAGATTCACGTGTATATTTTTGTGTGAACAGAAGTTTTTATTTCCCTTTGGACTCGGGAGTGGAATTGCTAGGTGATATGGACTCCTGATGGGGCTATGAATGATAAATTCTAGACTGCTAGCCAAAAGATACGCCACTCAACCCACCAGTTACTCCTCAGAAACCCTATAAAAAGTCACTATTATTCCGAACCAACTCAACAACACTTAGCAACATCATAGAAAATATATCTGTAACAACTGAAAATCACCACATTTTCTAAAGAACTATAATGGTGTGGCACTGTGGGTTAAAGCACTTGACCAAAAGGTAGGTTTGAACCACAAGGTTGGGGGTTCAAACTCACCAGCCACTCCTTGGAAACCCTATACAAGGTAGCTCAGAGTCAGAACCGACTTGACAGCATTTAGCAACAACATGCCTTTATATTCTAAACAACATAGTTTAGGAGTTTTGAGTAGTGTTTGGCATTATCAATTTATGTATTTATCTTCTTTGCCATTCAAAAAGCTGTGTGGCTTTTTGAATGAATTATTTTGTGTTCCGTTAATGACTAATGGTGTTTGCTGATTCAAACTCACAGAGATCTTAGACACAATAGAGCAAAGCACTGTCAGGTCCTTGCATCAAGCTCACAATTGGTCTTATGCTTGAGCCCATTGCTGCTGCCACTGTGTCAATCCATCTTGTTGGAGGTCTTCCTCTTATTTTGCTGACCCTCCCCTTTACCAAATATGATGCCCATCTCTAGAAACTGGTCCTTTCTGATAATATGTCCCAAGTGTGAAAGAAGTCTGGTAGTCCTTGCATCTAAGGAGCATTCTGACTATACTTCTTCCAGCTCAGATTTTTTGTTGTTCTTCCTGTCCATGGTACCTTTAATATTCTTCTCCAACGCCATAACACAAATGTATTGATTATTTCATGGCCTTCCTTACTCATTGTCCAACTTTCACGTTCATATGAGCCTATTGAAACTACAATGGCTTGGGTGAAGAATACCTTAGTCCTCATTCTGATATCTTTGCTCTTAAAATTTTTAAAGAGGTCTTGTGTTGCATATTTGTTTAATGCAGTATGTCATTTGATTTATTGACTGCTGCTTCCATGAGAGTTGATTGTGAATCCAAGAAAAAATGAAGTCTTAGAGAACTTTAATTTATCTTAATCTTATGTAGGTGAGTCAAAAATTATCTGTGCTCTGGTTGTATTAAAATACCTGCCCTCGCCCTTCTCCTTAAGGAAGCCTAGTTTTTTGTCTTAAAATCAGCTGATAGCATGAGAACTACCCACATTATGAAGGCCCAAGTTTTTTTGTTTTTTTTTCAGGTTAAGGTAGGAAGTTCAAACCCACCTGTTTTTCCTCAGGAACCTTATACAAGGTCACTATTAGTCAAAACTGACTCAACAGCACTTAACAACCACAACAACAGCAATATCTAATTATTATTTGATCAAAAAAGAATAAAATTGGTCACCGCTGTTTAGACTAACTGACAAATAGAGTTAGCCATGCAGAACTCTTTCCTGGAGTATTCCCTAATTCAGATGTTAGAAAGTTAACAGATATTTAGCAAAGATATTAGGGTTGAAAAGATTATGAGGTGGGAACATAACTAGTAGAATATAATGCAAGCTTAATAATTTAATTGTTTCAAGGAGGAGAGAATGATCAGATATACCAGGTCTTGAACAAATGAAGGGAAATTAAGCCTGAGAGCTGATATTAGACTAGTGTAAGAATAACATGAATGAGGTGTCTGACATATTCTAACTTCATAAGGGGAAAGGAGGATCAAGATCCACAGCTCAAGGCAAATTCCTATGAGGCAGAGGCAATATACACCTTCACTCTTCAAAGTTTTTACCAACTCTGATATCAGTTATAACCCCCACAATACTCTATACCATTGCTTAGTTAGATTATTCATTGCAATGGCCACACAGAACTCATATACCAAAATCACAGTATGGGGTTTATTAGAGAATTTATTGTTGTTGTTGTGAAGTTCTATTGAGTCAATTCTGACCCATAGTGACCCTCTATAGGGTTTCCAAGGAGCAGCTGGTGAGCTTGAACCACTGACCTTGCAGTTCAAACGACTTTGCAGTATGACACATTAGTCCACAGTTGTTGTTAAGTGCCGTCGAGTCAGTTCCGATGCTTAGCGACCCTGAACAGGGTTTCCGAGGTTGTAAATCTTTACGGGAGTAGAAAGCCTCATCTTTCTCCCGTGGAGCGGCTGGTAGTTTCGAACCACTGACCTTAAGGTTCGTAGCCCGATTCATAACCACTACGCTACCAGAGCTCCT
>NW_006408520.1:53727876-53735031 GCF_000296735.1 Chrysochloris asiatica
GAAAGCCTCATCTTTCTCCCGTGGAGCGGCTGGTAGTTTCGAACCACTGACCTTAAGGTTTGCAGCCCAATTCGTAACCACTATGCTACCAGAGCTCCTAGCAGGCTATAATTCAGGGTCAGAAATAATTCAGGATACAGTTCTTCATTCAGAATAGCCTCTTCACAGCCATGTCTACAGTCAGGCCTCACTCTTTGATCCTCAGCTCCTTGGCCCCTTGGTCCCTAAATCCAATCTCTGAGCTACTCAGATAAGTGTATACAAAGCTCTTTAGCTCCACCAGTAAGTGTCCAGGGCACTCATTCCACCAACAAGCGTCAGTTCTAAGTTGCTCATATTTCTTGCTCTGATGGTCAGAATACCCATGTAGTCACCTTGCTTCATAGATTGGGAAGCCCATTGTACCATCTTGAGGCGTTCCCTTGGCTCTGCTGTTGTGCTTTCTCTGCTGCTGCTTAACACCATCACTCACAGTCTCCAGTGGTACAGCTTTCTTTCTGTCTTCTTGGCCTAAAAGATTCTCAGTGCAGGGATCCCATGTCCAAAAGGCTCATTCTATTGCTAGTTTCATATCTTTGTCACAGTGAAAACCTCTACCTCATCTGCTTCTGTAATGGCACATTTTAAGGCTGGTGGAATGGAAAGACTGACTAATCTTCCTATTAGTGTTCCATACACCTCATTTATATGGCCCACCTACACAAAGGTGCTGTGTGCCTTATTTTTATTATTAACATGATTTCTACTCCTCTTGATGGATTATAAACACTTTATTTGAGAAATCAAACCCAATCATGATGTACGGATTCACAGATGATACAGCTGCTACAAGAACCACGTAAAGTAATTTACTCATAGTACATAGCAAAGAGTAACCAGTGACCAGTGGTAATTTCAGGAAGTAATAGTGTGTATGGGGATCTTGTGGTTGCACTGTAGGATAAGGATTGGACCACAAATTCAGTTTGAAACACAAGGTCAGCTGTTCAAACTCACCAGTCTTACATCAGAAACCATATACAGATATACAGAATAGCTATGAGTTAGAACTGACTTGACTGCACTTAACAAGAACAACAACAAAGTTTGTATGATGGTAGGAACAAAATCCTGACTAAGCATTAATTCAAGAGTATGCTCATGAAAAGATAATGTAGTCTAATCTCTTGAGAATATTTTTCCTCCTATCAACAAGAGCAAGAGCTCCAGTAGTGAAGTGGTTACAAATCGGGCTGCTAACCTCAAAGTCAGCAGTTTGAAATGACCAGCTGTTTTGCAGGAGAAAGATGAGGCTTTTGGCTCCTGTAAAGATTTACAGCCTTGAAAACCCTATGTAGGGTGGCTATGAGTCAGAACCGACTCCATGGCACACCACCACCACCACCATCATTAGCAAAAGCAAATAGATAAGACAGATTGTAGGTTTCATGGAATCAGCAAATATTTTTATAAATTAAGATGAAAAATTCCATATAAAGGTCATATACATATGGGAATGATGATGCACAAAGAGACGAATTTGTGATGTTGAAAAGAAAAAAGATTTATAGAAGGGATTCTTTTAAAAATACACATGAAATGGATTCTGTACACAAGTAAAGGGTTGGCCTTATAAAAGAGGGACAAAGTTTACTGATCATAATATAATGAATGGCAGAGAATATGGACACAGTCCTAAAGACAGGTATATGGATTTGTTGGTGAAACATATGTATATTTTCAGATAAATTCTGTTATACCAGTAAAATAAGAAGCAAAACTTAGTCAAATAATTTCCTTTTACAGATAATTAATACATCAACATAGATTTAAATAAATATTCTCTCTCTTCTTGCCATATTCTTTCTTGAAAACATCAAATACTTGAGTGTTTCCTTTTCAAATAATGTGAAGTTAAGAAAAATGTCAATCACACCTCTTCATGGCTTTGAGTCCTAAAGCATCTGATGTTAGCTCAGGGATAGCCGGTCCTAAATGTACTTACTTAAAAGGAAAAGACTCAGTTTTCCCAGTCATTCCTCAGGCCTCTAGTTGCTTTCACACATGAACTCATCAAAATCTTCTTCGCTGGTTATACCACGGTTTCAATTCTGACAACAAAGTTGTCGTTTTATACATTGGTTGCAAGCAGTAGAAAATTGTGGTGCCAATCTGCAGCACCATCATTCTGGACTGGTTTTGTCATTGTTCTGAAACTGCAGTGTACAGAAATAAATCACTGTCAGTAGGATAGATGTAAACCAAATCTGAACCTTCCAGATTGGATTAATTTTCTATTCCCTTGGCCACACCCCTCAGTTACTTTGGGGGAAATCTTGACTTTTAGAAAGACACTTCTGATACCTCAGTGTAACCAAGTTAAGGAAATTTTTGGTTCATAAATATTTGTCAAAAAGACAAAAGTGTCTACAATTAGATAAAATAACAGTTCTAAATAACTTGATATTGGTTATGAAAAGTATTTGATTACCTGAAATATTTTTGATACTTTCAAAATTCTTTACTAAATAGTCAATCAATACAGAAAATAAATTATTAATACAAAAATCCCAGGATTTTGCTTTAAATCCTTCCTCACAATAAATTCCTTTTTGTATTTGTCCCATGAAATATAGTACTATCACAGTAAATTATATGGAAAACATAGAGAATATAAAACATGTTTCAAAATAAAATATAAATGTTCTAGTTATTTGGAATTTTATTGATGCTATTTTCCAATCTTCAACATTTACAAATATGAGTCATTTATTAAAGGGTTATACAAGTAATTCAGTAAAGAAAATCTTTTGAATTTATTAATGAAAACTGTTCAAATTGATAGGACTTTAATGTTCATATAATAGGTATGTATTCCCCAAAGAACACAACTTTTTGGCATATACATTATAATTGCTGATGTGGAAGTATTAAAAATACTGTATGGCCTCTTAAATATTTATAATCATTGCTGTGTACCAAGCTTAATAATATCTTTTGATATTTAAGTAATCAAAAATGGAGATAGTTGAAAAATATGACCTTAGCGATAGAAACAATGATGAATATCACATGGTAGAATTTTGCAAAAACAACAGCTTATTCATTGCAATTACCCTTTTTTAAGCAACAGGAATAGTGATTACACATAGGTATTATACCAGATGGAAAACACAGGGATCATGTCAATTGTGCCTTTGGAAAGACACAATAGAGATGTTCAATATGATCAGTCAGAACAGAGCCATTGGCCAACTGTGGAACAGAAAGTCAATTGTTCATATACGAATTCAAATTGAAGCGGAAGAAATATTTTTAAAAGTCCACAGGAGCCAAAATATGACCTCAAATATGTTGTTGTTTTTGTTAGTTGCTATCGAGTTGATACTGACTCATAGCAACCCTACACACAACAGAATGAAACATTGTTTGGTCCTGTGCCAATCTCACAATCGCTGCTACATTTGAATATATCCCACCTGAATTTAGAGATCATCAGAGAGATTTGATAAATACCAATGACTGAAGACCAGGGAGTTATAGGATAAATAGGGATGCCATCAAAGATATTACAAACAAAGAAAGCAAAAAGTCATTAAAAGTTCAAAAAAGAAAAGATAAAAATGGGTGTTAGAAGAAAATGTTAGAAGAAATTCTAACCTTTAGTCTCAAATACAGAGTTGCTACTGTGTGTGCTGTCGAATCAGTTCTCACTCATAACCCTCCCCCCACCCCATAAAGGTTTCAGTTAGTAACCAGTGGGTTTTATCTGTCATCCTGTGATTAGCAGTCCAGTGCTTATCCTACAGAGCCACACCTAGACCATAGGGTAGCTAAAGCAAATAAAATGATGAAGTAAAAGAATTGAACAGATTTCAAAGGGTATCTCTAAAAGACAAAGTAAGTATTGTAATGAAATGTGCAATGACCTGTAGTTTAGTAAGTGAAAATGGAAGTAAATGCTTGATAGTTCTCAAGATGAAAAAACTGAAGAAAAAAGTTAAATTTCAAGTTGTTATATTGAAGGGCAAATATTGAACAGATCAGACAGTATCAAAAGAAGATGGAAAAAATACACAGTGTAACTGTACTTAAAATAATTGTTCAATACTCAATCATTTCAGGAGATCACATATGATCAAGACATTATGATATGTAAAAAGAAGTACAAGTTGCACTCAAGGCATTGTGACAAAAGCAAGACTTCTGGAATTGACGAGATATCAAGTATGTGATCAACCAATTGAAAAAGATTCTTATTTGTTCCCATTCCAAAGAAAGGTGATACATGAACATAAGAAAAACATAAAACACTATCACAAATATCATATGCAAGTAAAGTTTTGTTGAAGATAATTCAAAAACAATTGTTGCAGTGCTTCCATGGGGAGACGTCAGAAATTCAAGCTGGATTCAGAAGAGGATGTGGAATGAAAGATATCATTGCTGATATCACATAGATCTTGGCAAAAGAAAAATTATAACAGAAAGATGTTCACTTGTATTTCATTGGCTATCCAAAAGCATTTGACTGTGTCGATCATAATGAATTATGAAAATTATTGGGTCGAATAGAAGGAATACCAGAATACTTAATTGTGTTTATATGGTACCTGTACCTAGACAAAGTGGCAGTCCTTTGGACAGAACATGATAATATTGAATAGTTTAAAATCAGGAAAGATGTTCATCAGAATTCTATCCTTTCACCATAATCATACAGTATATACGGTGAGCAAATAATCAGAGAAGCTGGACTATATAAAAAATAACATGGCATTAGGATTGAAGGCAGTCACATTAACACTGTATCAAAAACCCAAAATATGCAGGTGACACAAACTTCCTTGCTGAAATTGAAGAGAACTTGGAGGACTTACTGGTTATGATCTATATGTTAGGTGTAGCTATCAGTATGGATTACACTTTAACATGAAGAAAACAAAAATATTCACAACTGGACCAATAAGCAACATCATTGAAACATCAAAGAAGATATTGAAGCTGTCAAGGATTTTATTTTACTTGAATCCACAATCAATGTTCATAGAAGCAATAGTCAAAAAACAAATGATGTAATGAACAGAAAATATGCTGCAAAAGATCTCTTTTTAATTGTTAAAAGCAAAGATGTCACTTTGAGGAATAAGGTGTGTCTGACTCAAGTAATTGTATTTTCAATGACCTTATATAGATATTAAAACTAGAAAATGAATAAGGAAATCTGGAAAAGAATTGATGTATTACAGTGTTGGCAAAAGTACAGACAGAATGGTCCTTGGAAACAAGGAATGGCAGGTCTTTGCCTCATATACTTTGGACATGTTATCAGGCAGGACCAGTCTCCTCAGAAAAGCATCATAGTTGGTAAAGTACAAGATAAGCAAAATACAATAAGACCCTCAGTAAAATGAGTTGACATAGTTGCTGATAATGAGCACATACATATTTGATAACAATTATAACAATGGTTCTGGACCAGATTCTGTTTTGTTCTGTGGTACATAAGGTCACTATGATTTGGAACTGACACAACAGAGAATGACAACCACTGCAAAATAGAGAAATAGGGAACTTACACTGAAAAGCAAACTATGGAATTAAAGTATTACAGCTAAATTAGAGTGCTGTTCTATATATAACTTGGAGATAAATTATTTGCTTTGCAGAAGAGTAGAGTTAGAAGAATTCTCAAAGATTAGATGAAATGAGACTCATAGTTAGAAACAATGAGATGTTTGCCATTTATTGAAAAGAAAAAAATTCTAATTAAATTACCTGATTTAAAACTTTTCATATGTAGAACATTAGATTGCAGTTATGGGAATAAGGAGAAGATGGTTATTGCTAAGTGTTGTCTCTTTGGTTGGGTCTGACTCATAGTGACTCTGTATTCTGAAGAGTGATTATATTGGGTTTGCACCTCCAACCTTTCAGGGTTGCAATGAGTTGGAACCGACTCCATGACACATACCACTACCAACACCATGTCTGTAGGATAAAACAATTGAGAGTTCAATATCATCAGCCAAAACAAGAAGGGGGCCGATTGTGAAACAGGTTGATTGCTTATATGCAAGTTCAAGATGATACTGAAGAAAATCAAAAGACCCTATGACTATTAAAATATTAAATTTAATATATTCCGTCTAAATTTGTGAATATCTCAAGAACAGTGTAGTAAACACTAATGAATGTAGTGTTGTTGTTGTTGTTGTTAAGTGCCATCGAGTCAGTTCCGACCCATAGCGACCCAGTACAGGGTTTCCAAGGGGTGTAAATCTTTACAGGAGTAGAAAGCCTCATCTTTCTCCCGCGGAGCGGCTGGTTTCGAACCGCTGACCTTAAGGTTTGCAGCCCGATTCGTAACCACTATGCTACCAGAGCTCCTTAATGAATGTAGTGTAGTAAACACTAATGAATGAAGACCACAAGAGTTGTATTATGACTCTCTGGAAACAAATATGGAGCTTCCTCAGAAGGTTGGAACTAGAGACACCTATGATCCAGCAATTTCTCTACTTGGCATTTACCCACAAGAAATACAAGCCATACATGAATAGATATATGCATACCAATATTCATAGAAGCACTATTCACAATAGCAAAAAGATGGAGACAGCCTAAGTGTCAATCAATGGAAGAATGGATAAACAAACTGTGGTCCATACACACAATGGAATGCTATGCTACCTTGAAGAATAACAAGTAAGCTGTAAGCTATTACATAACATGGATGAACCTTGAGGACATTATGTTGAGGGAAATTAGTCAGTCGCAAAAGGGGAAATACTGCATAGGACCACTACTGTAAAAGGCTAAGAAAAAAACCCCATATTAAAGAGGGATTCTTTGCTGGTTACCGGAACATGAGGGGTCGGGTGAGGGGAGGGAGGGGAAGGTGGAGCACAGGGTAGGGAATAGACACAGGATAGTTTGGGTGCTAGGGAGGGGGCAATACACAAGAAGGGGAAGGAGAATGGAAGAACAAGGCAGATGGGAAAACAATTAGGCACATTTTCATGGGATAAGCAGGACAGAGACAAATAATGATGTAAACACAACCTTGAAACAACAGGGCTCTGGGATACAGGGACTGAGACATGGTTGGAATGGGGAAAGGGGGGGAAATAATGTTAAAATGTTTGGCTGCTTTTTAAATCTTGGTTTCCCTGC
>NW_006408520.1:53736853-53737786 GCF_000296735.1 Chrysochloris asiatica
GAGACAGGAAGACTCCAAAGAAAATAGAAGGAAAAGAGTCACTGTGTCAAAAATAACTGCTTAATATTCAACCGTTTCAAGAGTAGCATGTGATCATAAGGCAACGGTATTGAAGGAAAGTCAAGTCTTCACTGAAGACATTGGCAAAAAGCAAGGCTCTACGAATTGACAGAATAAAAATTGAAATTTTTAAATAAATTGATGCAGCACTGGAGGTATTCACTCATCTATGCCAAGATGGTGTCAAGTTGGCAGATCGGGTAGACATGCAGTGAGGACCTCTGTCACCAACAACACAGAATACAGGACCAAGCAGGCTCAGGGGATGGTGACAGAACTCTGAACCACATATAAACGAATATTTAGAAGATTGGAAGACTTACAGCTAGGGGAATTTGTAGTGGAATCGAGAAATGCATTGCTTTCTAATTCAAGACACTCAGCTACTACAGGAGCCTCCATCTTGGGAGAAACTAATCGGGGAAAGGATCAGAACACCCACGAATGCCTGACAGAACCATGGAGATACAAGTGAGGACATTCTTTTTTGCTATCTGTTCATTGGTCTCTCGCTCTCTGTGCACCTCAATTCTGGTGACTAGAGGGGATGCCTGAGCTAATGGACACCCCACTCCCACCGCTGGAGGGTTCTGCTACGCATGCACACAGATCTCCTCGAAATTTAAAGTGACAGTTTTCACTTAAAACCAAACAGCCAACCACTCGACTGTCAATTTGTCATACTGTGGTGGCTTGTGAGTTGCTATGATTCTGAAAGACATGCCACTAGTATTTTAAATACCAGCAGGGTCACCCATTGTGGACATGATTCAGATGAGCCTCCAGACAAACACAGACTAGGAAGAAAGAATGAAGAACTACTTCTGAATCTTTAGTCACTGACAACCTTATGAATAGCAGAGAAACACTGTC
>NW_006408520.1:53742361-53743950 GCF_000296735.1 Chrysochloris asiatica
TCAGCTGTTTGAATCTATCACTTGCTCCATGGGAGAAAGATGTGGCTTTCTGCTCCCATAAAGACTTTTAGTTTCAGGAACCCTATACAAGGTCCAGAGTGCTCCTTGGAGGCCAAGATGGCTAAGCTTCGTCTCTCATACTTTGGACATATTGTCCGAAGGGAACAGTCGCTGGAGAAGGATGTCATGCTGGATAAGGTGGAGGGCCAGAGAAAAAGAGGTAGACCACCAATGATATGGATTGGCCAGGTGGCATCATTGATGGATTCAAGTGTGGCAGTGGTAGTGAGGTTGGCCCAGGATCGGACATTGTTTCGTTCTGCTATGCATGGAGTCTTTATGAGTCGGTTCCGACTTGATGGCACCTGACAACAACAACAAATACAAGATTACCATGAGTTGAAATCATCTTGGTGTCACACAACTACCACCACCATCTATGTAAAATGTGTGGTGATGGTTGTGGTGGTCTCTAAATATCTTCCATTAGATAATCACTAGTGTGTAATCTGGTGTGGCACTTTAGGGTTAGCACTAGACTGCTAACCTCTAATTCAGTGGTTGTACTGCCCCTCCCCAACCACTCCTTAGAAGTCTTGTATGGAATCACTATGAGTCAGAACTAGAAGACAGTGCTTAACAGCAACATTGTGCAATTTGGGATTCATTTATTCTCTAATAATACCAAAAGTATTTAAAATACCATTGCAAAATGGAAGGAAACTGTCTCAAGTCTTCTAAAGATCCTTCCTGACTTATCCTTTGAATGCTATTCAGATAGGCACAGAATTTGGCATAGAAAAATGAAGAATACTAAGTAAATGATAGGTAAAATTTTACTTATATTATCAGAAAAGTAATGTTCTAATCTATGTAAAGTGGCAGTGATGAGTTAAAATGTACCAACAATTGTGAGGTTGGTGCAGGACCGGGAAATGTTTCTTCTGTTATGTATAGGGTCTATATGGCTTGGTGCTGACTCAATGGTACTTATCAACAATAACAACAACAATCTATGTAAAAGCAGTACAGAATAAAATAGAGTTTTTGTTTCTTATTCCTTACTCAAAGTACATTGTGGTGAACAAGGAAACTACTGCCAATAAACATCTGAAGCCCCAATATATTCGTAGGTGAAATCCCTTAATTTACAGCATGTATTTTTTTTGCCAATTGAATGAATGTATTCAATATAATTTTTGTCATTGCTGTACTTTAATTTCTCATATAAATAAAAGATATGTTTACTATACTACTGAAAATTTCTAGTATTAGTAGAAAATCAAACTTTGAAAATAGTGTTCCACAATGGAAGGCAAAGCCTTCAAACAGATGTTAGGTCTTTCCTGGCAGGGAGAACTTCAAATCTGAATAAACCCAAAAAAGAGTGGAATGTGGCATCAGCAAAATCATTCAACTGCTAAGCGTGTCATTTATTTACTCACAAAATAGAGATTATATATCAGGCAATGCAGCACAAAACCTTGAAGGGATTCATTATTGCTTTTGATTTTGTTGATTGCTAATTAACCAACTCTCTTCAGCCACCTGTTGTTCTAAATGAAAAAGAAAATATAAATGAAGATCAG
>NW_006408520.1:53745146-53753117 GCF_000296735.1 Chrysochloris asiatica
CCTCAGGTCTCACCACACTTTGAACCAACCAGCCCTTCCTCTTCTGTCTTTCATCTCCAGGTTAACGAGAGTCAATGGACTGTGGTTGAACTCAGCCCATGCCTTCATTGCTGTCTTTCCCCCTCTTCCATTCACCAGTAGACCAATGTGGTTGCCAGCAAGCTTACATGCCTGCTTATGTGTTCCCTTTGAGTTTCATTCTTAGATGGGAGTTTGTCCTGAAGGAACTTGATTGCTTGCTATGATGGCTTCCCGGCAAACAGCTTGCTTATTTGTGTAGTAGCCAGTCATGCTGACATTTTTGTTTTGGGGTTTTCCTGCTGATCTTTCTTTGAAGATATATTTTCAGTCACTCCAACTGTTCCAGGCTGGTCTGCTTGTCCTTTCTAGTGGGAACGTCTCACCTCAGAAGTTTCTGGATGGAATTCTGTATTCCACCTAAGGTCCTATACTCTGCAAAGTCTCTTCAAAAGGTCTATTTCACTGGGAAAATTCTAGAATCCCTTTTAGGTAATCAAATCAGTTATAGGCTGAAGATGGGCTTACAAGTTTTCTGTAATCATGTTTCCTGCCATTCCTTTCTATCCAACTCAAGTATCTATTATTTTACAATAATAGGCAAGGGCAAACCATACTTATAAGGCAATCAAGCATCTTAGTATTATTTCTCTTCTTCAAACTATGCCTTGATCCCTGTATCACAAAGCCCTGTTGTTCCAAGGTTAAGCATGCATCACTATTTACCTCTGTCCCACTTACATCATGCAAACCTGTCTCAGTGTTCTTCTACCTCCTCCCCTTATTTTTATTGCCGTCCCCAACATTCAAACTAAACCCGCCACCCCAACCCCACCATTGTGTTTACCTTACATTCCATTAGCATTTCTCTCCATTTAAGACAGTCAATTTTATCCTGCTATCTACCTGACATTCTTACCACCTGGATCTCTGTTACTCTGTGTTTACCTTCTTTTACATTGTAATTGTTTTGATCATAGACTGACCTCCAAGATCCTCTGTTCTTATAGTTTTATTCTGTTCTTGACTCTTCCATTTGTCAATTGAATTACGCGTGATGTTTCTAGGTATGTCAGTCTCTAGTTGTTGTCTGTTCTTGTTGGTTTTCAGTCCATAGAACTCCCTTTAGGATGTTTTCCATCATAGAGTTGGCTCTGGCAAAATTCCCTAGCTTCTGTTTATCCTGGAATGTTTTTACTACACCATTGTATTTGATAGACAGCTTTGCTGGGTAGATGATTCTTGGTTGGCAGTTTTTTTGTATTGTTTTCAGGGCTTTATATATCTCTCCCCATTGCCTTCTTGCCTGCATGGTTTCTATTGAGAGATCAGCTTAATATGATTTGCTTTTCTTTGTATGTTATGCTTTTCTTTTCCCTAGCTGCTTTCAGGATTCTGTCCTTATCTTTGATTTTGGAGAGCTTGATTATTATATGTCTTGGTGATTTTCTTTTAGGGCCTTTCCTTCCTGGGGTTCATTGAGCTTCTTGAATGCTTAACTTTTTGCTTTATAGAATGTTAAGGAACTTTTCTTCCAGAAGCTCTACAACTATCTCCAAATTGGACGTTAGTGATTCTTCCTGTTCTGGAATGCCAATAATTCTTAAGACATTCCTGTTCATATTGTCTAACATGAATCTTAAGCCTTCTTCAGATTTTTTTTTTATCCTTTTTGTGTTTGCTCTTCTATCTTAGTAGTGTTGAGAGATTTACTAGCTCACTAGTTCTGGCTTCCTTCTCTGCAATTTTTCTCCTTTGCCCTTTCTGTGATTTTCCATTTCTGATATTCTATTATTAATCATTTGGACCTCTTTCTGTAGGTTTTGAATTGTTTCCAATGCTGTTTCTATCTTATTTGATTGTTCCTGTAGCATTTTCTGACTTATTCCTTATTTTTCTCAACTCCAATGTATAGTGTTTTGATACATTTTATAATCATATTTCTGAATTCCTTCTCAGGCATTTCCAAAGCCCTCCCATCTTCCAGTATGGAGTGTAGGTCTACTTCCAGCTCATTTGCCACAGTCACTTTATCTCATTTCTGGACATGTGTTGATATGGTCATCTGTTTCTGTTTTTTGAGGGCATATTCAGGAGTTATCTGTGACCTTAATACTTAGATGGGTGTGGATTTTGGTATTTTTATGCTTTTTGATTGCCTCCAGGTAGATGTGATCAGGAGATGGGCTTCCCTCTTCACTCTTCTTCCTGAGAAATTTCAAGATGTCCTCTGTTTGTCGTTATGATGTAATTCAGGATTTAAGTTTCAGCCTGTTTCCTTTTTAGTCTGCCTATCCCACTCCACAACCCCCAGTTCAGTCCTTTTTCCTAATGATAAATGGTTCAGGGCCAGCTTTGGTTATTTTTCACTTCCGTTTGGTTTTAAGTGGAAATTGTCACTTTAAATTTTGATGAGATCTGTGTGCATGCATAATAAAACCCTCTGGGGGTGAGGGTGGGGTGTCTACTCACTCAGGCACCTCCTCTAGTCACTAGAATGGAGGTGCACAGCCAGCGAGAAACCAATGACAAAAAATGAACAAAAAAAAGTGTGCACAGACCTTTATTTCTGTGGTTGTGTCAGGCATCCGTGGCTGCTCGGAACCTCTCCCTCTCGGTCTCATCCAAGATGTTGGCTCCAGGAGCAGCTGAGCATCTGGGATTAGAAATCACTGGATTTCTTGCTTCTGCTACAAATTCCCCTGGCTATAATCCTTCCAACCTTCTAAACATTCCTTTATATGTGGTTCAGAGTTTTGGGACCATCCCCTCAACCTGCTTGGTTTGGTATTCTATGTTGTTGCTGACAGAGCTCTTCACTGCACTTCTACCAGATCTGCCATCTTGTTTGTTCTCCCCGTCATTGACATTTGATAACTCTCCCTGAATCTTATTTAGATATATTTCCAAGACAATACATAGTTTTGTTTTTTTTTTAACTTTAGTTTATGTACCTAGACTTCAAATTGTTGTTGTTGTTGTTGTTGTTGTTAAGTGCCGTCGAATCGGTTTCGACCCATAGCGACCCTGTACAGGGTTTCCAAGGCTGTAAATCTTTACGGGAGCAGAACGCCTCATCTTTCTCCCGCGGAGCCACGGGTAGTTTCGAACTGTTGGCCTTAAGGTTCGCAGCCCGATTCGTAACCACTACGCTACCAGAGCTCCTTGTTGTTGTTGTTAGGTGCCATCAATTTGGTACTGACTCATAGCAACCCTATGCACAACAGAATGAAACACTGCCCGATCCTGGACCAGCCTCACAAATTTTGCCACGCTTGTACCCGTTGGTGCTGCTACTTTGCCAATCCATCCGCAGTTGCACTTTGAGTGCCTTCCAACCTGAGGGGCTCATTTTCTGGGACTATATCTGACAGTGTTTCTTTGCTAGTCATAAGATTTTCAGTGACAAATATTCAGAAGTAGTTCTTCACTCCTTCTTCCTAGTCTGTCTTTGTCTGGAAGCTCATCTGAAACCTGTCCATCATTGGTGACCCTGCTGGTATTTAAAATACTGGTGGCATAGTTTTCAGGATCACAGCACCTCAGAAGCCACCACAGTACAACAAACTGACAGACGAGTGGTGGAGACTTCAAATAGCATGCCAAAATTAAGAAATTTGTAGATATTTTAGTGCTTTTGAAAATCTCTATGTTTCAACTATTTGAATATTTTTCAAATAAAAACTTGGATGCAATGAATAAAAATTTTGACTTATTGTGTGCCATTGAGTCAGGTCAGACTCATAGTAGCCCTGTATAGCATTTCTGAGCCCTGTATAGTGTTTCTCAGATTTAAATCCACCTCAGTCTGGTGGGTTGGAACAGTTCACATTTTTATTAGCAGTCTAGTACTTATCCTATGGTACCTATCGATAATTCCATGGAATATCTATAATCCAACAGCATTGTTATTTCCTTCATAGGTACTGTTGTCATTTAGATAAATTCCTTAATTGTTAAAGATTTCTTATATCCGCATTTAGCTCTTTTCTTTGAGGAAATATAATCTGACTTTTGCTCATATACTATCAAATCTGGACATTTTAGCAATTCCCATAACTTGCTTGCTGCCAACCTTTTTCATGTTGAATAAAGGAAGATAAGGCAGGGGCCATTAAGACGGTAGCTCTGTAGTATAATTAATTACATAGAAATCTTTACATAGTCCATTTCTAATGGTACCAGCTTCCTCACACTGAAACCCACAACCTATTTATATGTAGGTCCTCAACTGTCTTTTCTAGTTTCACAGTTCTTGATAATTGTTAAAAGTTAATAGTCTCATTAAAGAAAATTATCTCAATGAATCATCTCAGTTCCAATAGGTTAGCTATGACTAGATGCTGTGTATTATCTACAAATGCAGACCTACAATTTGCCAAAATAGCAGCCTCCCTAATAGATCACTCTCTGCCAGGAGTGGAACATGCCAAGTCATTGGCCTAATTGCCCTTTTGCTATAACCTTTACATTTAAATTTTAGTCACTTTGCTTTCTGATGAGAAATTAGACCTAAAAAACAGAAGTTTAAAAGAGGACAAATGAGTTTTATATTCTTCTTATTTTGTGTTTCTCTGTATTATAGTGGCTTGCAATTTTTCACAAATTGTCTGAGCTAGCACATAAGTTGTAGTATAAAATAAAATCTACTTAAGAGAAAAATATAAGGTATGTGGTAACCATACATCTTTCAGAGACTACTGTGTTTAAAATACAGATAGCATTCTAAAAGTGTAGTAATTTCATAGGCTTGGGAATAAAAGACTATAAGAGAATGTCAAACTACAGGTCTTAAAGTGCCATTGAAGTAAAATATGATGGATTATTCCTCTCAGGAAATTGCAGACTATAGTCTTCTTTCACTCAATGCATATTCTCAAAGTCTGGTATTCAGACTTACATAGGCTTTATCAGCATTCAAAGGTGGACACAGTTCATCTGAGATCAACAATTTTGGATCTGCCTTAAGCTATGGGACATTTAATAGTTGTCCTTCAGTTAAGTGTCTGTACAACTGTAAAGAAGATGGCATGAAAACTAGATATTAGATAAATCTTCAAAGATTTTTGTCAGTGTACTTGACTTGCTAAAGGAGGTTTGGCAGGGAGATATCCTGTGTTTTTTTTTTCTCTCCTGTGGTTCTCATTTCTTATTGGAAATTGTACCTTTGACGATACTTAGCAGTTGTAATTTTTTTCAAAAATTAATATGACCCAATTATTGGTTCTTTTCTATTTCCAATAAATGCTACCTTAAAGCTACAGTGAAAAATAATTAAATAAGAGTTTTTATACTAAGTAAATGAAAGAGAAGTTAGGCCAAGGAATCATTGGCTCTTTGCAATTTTTTATTTTTTTTTTTTTTAATAAGGAAAAGGGAAGAAAAGGACTTCCAGTATTGAAACTGCAGCTTTTCTGGTCAGGACAGGAACATTGTTTTATTAAGGAAGTATAATTGTGTTTAATTTACTCATATATGTAACAAATCTTTATTAAGTGACTCCTACAGGACTCCTGTTGTGGCGCTGTAGGATCAGCACTTGTCTATGAACCACAAGCTCAGCAGTTCAAACCCACCAGCTACTCTTTAGAAACCCTATGCAGTCTCACTATGAGTGACCAAAATGAATGCAGAAATCATCAGACAATTTCATTGATATCCTATGTGAGTAAAGTTTTACTAAAGATAATACAAAAAATGGCTGCAATCATACATTGACAAAGAACTTACAGAGGTTCAGGCTGGATTCAAAAGAGGAGGTGGAAAGAGGGATATCATTGCTGATATCAGATGGATTTTGGCTGAAAGCAGAGAATACCAGAAAGATGTTTACCTGTGCTTTATTGACTATAAAAAGGTTTTTGATTGTGTGGATCTTGATGAGCTATAGACAACATTGCAAAGAATGAGTATTCTGGAATACTTAATTGTGCTCATGAGGAACTTGTACATAGACCAAGACAGTTGTTTGAAGAGAACAAGGGGACACAAAATGGTTTAAAATTAGGATAGGTGTGCATCAGGGTTGTATTATTCTACCACACTTACTCATTCTATATGTTGAGCAAATTATCAGATAAGCTGGATTATATGAAGAAAAATGTGGCATAAGGATTGGAGGAAGACTCATTAATAACTTGTGATATGCAGATGATACAACCCTGCTTGCGGAAAATGAAGAGAACTTAGAATACTTATTGGTGAATATCAAAGACCACAGTCTTTGGTACGGGTTGCATCTCAGTGGAAAGATAACAAAAATCCCCACCACTGTACCAATAAACAACATCGATATTAATGGAGAAAATATTGAAGTTGTCAAAGACCTTATTTTGATCAGAGAAACCGTCAACACTCATGGAAGCAGCGGTCAAGAAATCAAATGATGTATTATTGCATTAAGAAAATCTGCTGCACAAGAGCTTGTAAAGTGTTCAAGAGCAAAAATGTCAATTTGAGGACTAAGGTGTGCCTGACCCAAGTCATGGTATTTTCAATAACCACATATGCACATGAAAGTGGGACAGTGAATAAGGAAGATTGTAGAAGAAATTGATGCCTTGAGTTATGGTGTTGAAGGAGAATATTGAAAGTACTATGGACTGCCAAAAGAACAGACAGATTTGTATTGGAAGAAGTACAACCAGAGTGCTCCTTGGAAGTCAGGATGGCCAGACTTCGTCTTTCATACTTCAGACTTAACAGGAGAGACCAGACACTAGAGAAGGATATCACTTTTGGTAAAGTGGAGGGTCAGAGAAAAAAAAGAAGTCCCCAGATGAGATGAATTGACACAGTGGTAGTAATAATGGGCTCTGGCATTACAAGGAGTGTGAGGTTGGTGCAGGACCAGGCAGTGTTTGCTTTGTTGTTGTTGTGCGTAGGGTTGCTATGAGTCAGTACTGACTCGGTGGCACCTAACAACAACAGCATAATTCAGAACCGAGTCAATAGTACTTAACAGCCACAGCACAGCACAATAACTAATCTAGGACTAGGAAAACATCAGCGAACAGACAGGCAGTGCTATTGCTCTAATATTCCTCATTACTGAAAATGCAAAGCATTTTGTCTTATAAAAGGCTTCTCACACATACCACACACCCAGAACAGATTACATTATCTTTCTCCTTACTTCCAGGAAATGTTTAAAGATGTGTCATATTAGAAACAAAAATCTGTTTTTCATTTGCTAGTGTATGGAACTCTGGTTTATAACCTGTACACTTCTATTGTGAGAGAAAATATGAGAAGAGTCTTCCAGGACACAAGTAAGAAACTTAGGGTGGATGATGTAAGGAAACAATATATATGAGAGACATAACTCATGCTGCCTAGATGTTAAGGTCACATGTGGACCCAACATCTGATTGGATCCAGTATCTACTTTCCAGAAGTAGAAGCTTTAGTCTATGTCCAGGACTTTCTAACTGTTGTCTGAAACTGCTACTATAACCATTCTTTAGATATCCAATGCCCAGGTTGTTTGTATGCCCACATCTGCAGATGGAGAGACTTAAGCAGACAGTTTAAGAGTTTTGTGATGAGGAAGTAGTTCATGAGATCCCATTATAGTTTGAGTAGAGGCTAGGTGTTAAGCTGCAGAGTTAACTCTAGCATTTCCCAGCTGTGAGATTGGTAAGTTATTGACTTTGATGGTTGATAGTGTGTGTCAACTTGACTTGGCAACAATTCAGTGGTTTAATAGTTATGATGTAGTCATTCACATGATAAGATATGATATAAGCATTCAAATAATTAGAAGGTGTTACTGTAGGGGTGTGGACTATTTCTAACATATGTGGATACTTTGGCAAAGCTCAATTTCTTTTTGCTGGCACTGGATCCAGTATCTGGTTCATCATCTGCCTCTAGTTCTTTGAACCTGAGAAAGCAGCCTACCATATTCTGGGAGTCATCAAAATCCTGCCATTCTACCTACCAACATTGGAT
>NW_006408520.1:53753642-53758535 GCF_000296735.1 Chrysochloris asiatica
AGCTACTCCTTGGAAACACTATAAAAGGTAGCTATGAATCAGAACTGAAACAATGGCACTAAGCAACTAAGCAACAACATATATACATAAGGTGGTGGTGGTGATTGTGTACCACCAAGTCGCTTCTAACTCATAGTAACCCTGTATAGGGTTTCAAAGACTGTAAATCTTTATAAGAGCAGAAAACCTCATCTTTCTTCCACATATCTGCTGAGCAGCTGGTAGATTTAAACTGCTGACCATGAGATTAGCAGCCTGACTTGTAACCACTATGCTAGCAGAGCTCCATATAGTTTATTTTGTTTTATTGCCCTGGTGTGGTTATCGCTGTACTGCAAAGTTGGTTTGAAGCGCAAGTACGGCAGTTCAAGCTCAACAGCTGCTCCTTGGAAACACTATGCAGAGTGACTATGAGTTCTGACCCATAGTCAGAACTGACTCAACGGCACTTAAAAACAACAAACTTCGTTGGTTTCACTCCTCCAGAGAGCAAATCATTTCTTATATTTTCTCAAGTGTAAATTGAAGTAAATGTTTTGCTAATAAGATTGATGCAAAGAATAAATGTTTTGTAGTAAGTACAGCACTTACAGTAACACATAGACATTATAAGGCCCAACAGATGTTAATATTATTACTTCAACCCCAAATATATATTGTGATAATAACATTATCTCCAGAGAGCTCACTGTAGTAAGAAACCTTATCTTCATTATGCATTTCTTTCCTCATTTACACATCACACATCTAATTCATCACTGAGACTTGTAAGTTCTTTTACATTTCTAGCGCCAAATCTGCTGATAACATTTCAGTAAAATGAAGCATCCAGCATTAAGTTAGAAGGATGATAGGAGAGACAAAAATGGGATTGACCATTCTCATAGATCAATGGGAACCCTGTGAAGCTGTGGCATTTTCTTCTTAAAACCTTTTCATGACAATTTCAAGTATGGACATAATTGCATTGATATTTGCAAAGTCTAGTTGCTAGGTGATTTTTGAGATAGAATTCCTGCATAATGTTTCATAACCACTCATATTTTAAGGAAAAAAGTAGTCATCATGTGCTCTTTTGTATGTATCGGGTACATTTTCCAGAATATAGTAATACTAAATACTTGATTGATGAAAATAAATGATGCAGATGCCATGTAAACTTATCTGCATTTAAGTGGCTATTTAAATTATTTCTAATTACAATAAAAGCCCTGAGATAATAAAATATGAAATCCAGTATATTTCATGGTTGTGGTCAGTCAGTAAGTATTGTTATTTATGTATACTTCTTCAGAAAGTATGCCCAGATACATGATTGTATATGCTCACAGTTAGCAAAAGATATGTAATTACAAAGTTAATTACCTTTTAATGGTTTTATACTGAAGCAGAAACATTCCTTTATTCAATGTCTTAAGCATTCTTTTGAAATAAAGAGAAAAACAAAATTTGCTATTTTTTATAAAGGCTGGCAAAACTAAGTTGAATCTTCACTGGAGTATAACTGATAAAAGGTTTAATTTTGTTTGAAAAAATAATGTTCCTCATTGGATTTATTGTTTTTGTAAAGTTGAGGGATAGTTTTGTTTGTTTTATTCTTTAGAAATTCTATCTGGAATTGTTATGACCATGAGGAAGTAAGAGGGCTCAGATAATATAAGCATACCATCAACTATTTTGTTTATTCATCATTTTTTAAATGAAATATTCATTGTTCTGTACAATTCAATTGACGGGAAAGAACCTCTAGTCTCAAGTCAGTTTCTGGACTACATTTAAATCTTTAGGTAGCAGAACTGGAAAATGATCAGAATTTTCTTTTCAACAGAAATCTGTCAGGTGTGTGTCTTTGGACTTTCTCTATTTTGCACAGAGTCTTGAAGGATTCCATAAGCAAAGTATTGAATGATGCAGAAAGCATCAAAAGAAGATGAAAGGTGTACATAGAGTTACTGTGCCAAAAAGAAATGGAAAATGTCAAACAATTCCAAGAGGTAGCATATGATCAAGAACCTATGGTATGAAAGGAAGAAGACTAAGCTTCAATGAAGGCATTAGAGAAAAGCAAGATTCCAGGACTTGATAGAATGCAAACTGAAATCTTTCAACATATTGATGCAGCCTTGGAGACGCTCACTCATCTATGTCAAGAATTTTGTAAGACAGCAACCTGGACCACCAATGAAAAAGATCCATATTTGTCTCCATTCCAAAGAGAGATGACTTGACAAAATGTGTAAATCATCAAACTATATCAATAATATCATATGCAAGTAAATTTTGCTGAAGTTAATTAAAAAATGGTTGCAACAGTGCATAGAGAACTTCCAGAGATTCAAGCAGAAATCAGGAGGTGATCAGCATAAATTATGTATAGCATTGAGAAGAATGGGTTTGCCACAGCTCTTTATTGTGCTTATGAGGAACCTGTAGAAAGACCTAGGGGATATCCTTGTTAAGTGCCAGCAAGTTGATGTCAACTCAGAGTGACCCCATATAGGATTTCTGAGGAGAGGTTGGTGAGTTTGAGCCACTGACCTGGTGATTCAAATCAACCTCGAGGTTGAGTGTGTATCTCATGGTTTATCTTCATTGTTTAAAATCAGGAAAGATATGCACAAGAGTTGTTTCTTTTCACCATACTTATTCAGTCTATATACTGAGAAAATAATTTGAAAAGCTGGATATTGTCAAGAAGAATGTGACATCAAGATTGTACGAAGAATCATTAGCAGCCAGTGATATGTAGGTGATAAAACCTTGCTTGCTTAAAGTGATGAAAACTTAAAATACTTACTGATGAACATCAAAGACTATAGCCTTCAGTATGGATTGCATCTCAACAAAAGGGAAATTGAAATTTCTCACAATTAAACAAATAAATAACATCATGATACATGGAACAAAAATTGATGTTGTCAAAGACTTCATTTTGCTTGGATCCCCAATTGTTCCTCATGAAAGCTGCAGTCAAGAAATCAGTCAGCGTATTGCATTCAGAAACTCTGCTTCACAAGATATCTTTAAAGTGTTCAAGAGCAAAGATGTCAAATTGCACCTGACCCAACCCATGGTATTTTAAATCACTTTGTATATATTTGAAAAGTTGGACAGTGAATAAGAAAGACCAGAGAAGAATTGATGCATTTGAACTAGGATATTGGTGAAGAATATTGAAAGTAACATGAACTGCCAGAAAAACAAACAAATCTGTTTTGGAAGCAGAGCCAGAATGCTCCTTAGAAAGCCAGAATGGTAAGACTTCATCTCTCATACTTTGGACACGTTATCGAGAGTGACTAGGTCCTGGAGAAAAACATCACACATGGTAAAATGGATAGTCAGAGAAAGATCACCCTGAAGTAGATGGCTGGACCAATGGGTTTAAATGTAACATCTGTTGTGAGGATGGCGCAGGACTGGGCAGGGATTTGTTATGTTGTGAATAGGATTGCTATGAGTCAGAGCCTACTTAATGGCATCTAACAACAAGAAGAAAGCATAGATTTTCCAGATTTTATGGTAATTGTATGCTTAAATTTTAAGAAATTCCCCCAAATTTTCAAATTGTTTCTAATAATTTATAATCCCAAGAGCAATAACCAGATGTTTTAGTTTCTTCACATCTTTATCAACACTTTGATGTTATGAATCTTTAAATATTTTCCATTATAATGGGAATGCAGACATATCATTTTCCAGTTTTACTTAGAATTTTCCATTGATTAATGATGTTGAGGGAGTCTATTGTGTCACTGTAGGATAAGACCGTACTGCTAACTGCAAAGTCAGCACCTCAAGCCCCCAGCCATTCTTGGGAAACCCTATATAGGATCACGATGAGTTGGAGCCAACTCCATAGTACTTAAAAAAAACAACAATACTGATGTTCAAAATCTTTTCATGTGTTTTATTGTTATCTATATATAATTTTTTGTGTGAAATATTTGTTCAAATCTACTTTCCTTTTTTACTTTACAATTTTATACATTTGTGGTAGCAAAAGTATTTTTATTCACACAAGCTATTTTATTAACTGTTTAACATATATATGTGTGTGTGTGTGTGTGTGTTAGTATATTATTTTAGTATATTATAGTATGACTCTTATGAAACACACACTAATGTAACTACATCATAAATGATGCCACCACTTCCAAAACTTCCCTTGTACTGTCACTGTGTTGTCAATTCCTTAAATTGTTGTTGTTGTTAAGTTGCCATCAAGTAGGTTCTACATCATAGCAACTCTACACAGGGTTTCTAAGAAATAGCTGGTGAGTTTGAACTGCCAACCTTGTAGTTCAAACCAACCTTAGGACTGAGAGTTTATCTGACAGCACCATACCAGGACTCCATGACACACCAGTACTCCATCTTTAAATTTTTGTTTTGGGTAAATCCTGATCTTTTTACTTTCCCTACTATTTTGTCTTTTTCAAAATGTCATTTAGATAATATCATATATTATGCACCATTTTAATTCTGACTCATTTTCTTAACAAAATTCATTGAATAGTCATTTATTTTGTTTCATATATTCATATTTAGTAGTTTTGTTTTGTTTTTATTGTTGAGCTATATGGATATTGTATAGGTATGCAATGCTTTATTTTTCCATTCTCCAATTGAAGTGTATTTAGTTTGTTTCCAATTTTTTGGTTATCGTGAGTTAAATCACTAAATTATTAGCAAATATAGTGTTGAAGAAGGTTATTCTAGTGAGATTGATAAAAACAATAAAACTCTTCATATTATCTCAGTTTTTAATTTAATAATACATTAAACACCTGTGATACTATGACCAACACATAAACTAGAGAACAAGAACAAGAACATGTATTATTTTTGTAGGCCTCTATTATTCTTCATCCCTGCCTCCTACAACAAAAT
>NW_006408520.1:53759106-53764302 GCF_000296735.1 Chrysochloris asiatica
GATGACATAATGATTCTTTTGTTTGTCTGGAATACATTAATTAATTTTACCAATATGTGAATATATATGAGTACACAAGGATTTTACATTATACAAAGCTAATAACTTAGTGATTTCTTACTAGCTGCATACTTTGGTCTTTCTGTAAATCAATAAAACATAATTATTGATATGTCACTGTAGAATAAACACTGGATTTCTAGCCACAAGGTCAATGGTTCAAGCTCACCAGTCACTCATCAGAAATGCTATACAGGATCACTATGAGTCACAACCCAATTTGATAGCACTTACCAACAACAAACATTTGTTTAAATATCACCTCTATTTCTTCTGTTTCTTTATTTTCATACTGCGTATTGTTTACATGTTAGAAGTCCTGATCTTCTTGCATTATTGTTTGCCTTTTCATTCTCATCTCTTTATATTTTATTTTGTATTTGAATATAATTCATGTATATGATTTTTCAGGCTACAAAATCAAGTTTTGACCGAGAGACTCTTCTTCCAATTCATATGTTAATATGTTTCTGTGAGAAAAGAAATGTTGAGCTAGGGAACATGCTTTTATTATTATTGTTTCTTGGTTCTGTTATTCTGTTCTGCCATTTTATTTCACAAGATATATTTTTGAATTAAGAAAATATTCTTTGTTCTTTTCTGTAATTGTTAGTTCTCTTTCTTTAAGAGTCAAGATTTGCTATTCAAAAACAAAAATTTGCTATTCAAAACCAAAGAATTACCTGCCTTCATAGATACTTGAAACAAGCTATTCCATTCTGTTTCATTCTCTGTTCAAGCATCAACATCAGGAAAGACTCAGTCCATTCACCTTTTTTCTTAAAACCTAGGAGTACAAGGATGTGTGGTTCATTCATGTGGCCTCCCAGTGTTTCCCATATCTCTAAGCTGCTAATCTTTGAAGTATATTATGCTTTTTTATTCTCTTCCAGGCTTGTGTCTTACTAAGCTGGTTTTCTTTTTCACTGAATTTCTCTACTAGAAACCCACTGAGACTGGTAACTCTCTTCAGTTTACATGTCTATTGTCCTATGTACTAGTTGGCTTATAAGAGACACTAAGCTTGAAGTTGAGATTAGAAGAACTGGTAGCTCCATTCCAGTTGCCATGGTCCCATAATACCTCTATTTCATAATATTCTTCTTTATTGTTCATTATCTTATTCTACTATTATTTTTACTGGAATGAGTTTACTTTATGGTTACTGATACTTTTTTTTGTTTTTGAGTTAGTGTCTTGGCTTTTAAAAATAAGTTTATTTTATATGTTAGTCTTGAATCTGAGATTATTGTATGCTTTTCCTTTTGTTAGCTAAACAACTAGGGATGTTACCCTGTGGTGTTAATGTTGATATTATAGACATCATTAAGAAAATTTAAGTCAGATTTTCCAAATTTGCCACAAAGTTTTTCGGTTTGTTTCAGTATGTTTTAGGATTCGTTTTTACAGAAATCAAAAGAAAAAAAAATCAATTTACATTATAACCTTTTACAGGATTGTATTTGTATATATGTACATATCAGCAAAAACTTCATAAAACAAGAAATACTCAGATTTACAAGTTTACATGTGATCTATTTTAGAATTTTCTTTCAGCTGTTATTCTAATCAATTTACAATGGCTCCATTTTTTAGTTTGAAAATACCTATCTAGATTCCTGAATATTAAGTTTATTAAAATCTGTCAATGACAACATTTCACCACAGTTTTCATCAAATTATTTTTATGATTTGTGGAACCTCATGTATCTCCAGTGTCAAGTAGTGAATCTCCCTCAGATTTGTTACATGTCAAAGAGATATGTGAGTATGCAATAGACTCATCCAGAACCTAAGAAGCTTGAAGCTGCAGTCCAAAATATTGCTATCTTGTTCTTTTATGTGCCTAGTGCATACACAGTTAATAATCATAATAATAATAAAATATCATTTTGTCATCTTAAATTTGTTAAATGCAAACCTTCATGTATTTCTAAATTAAGATAGCTCTTTTTGTATTGATAAATACCTATTTTCTTTTTTGACTGTCTGTATTTTTCTTTCGTCTGTATCAAATCTATTCCTGTGTTACAAGCACTACTTACCTCACAAGAACGTTGTCCAATTAAAAATGAGATCTGTACAGAAAAAGAAATAAATTATGGAAATGGATTATATTATTACCCTTAGCATTATTATTATCCATTAGATGGTCATATATGCTTTATCTTAGAGCTATGTAAATGAAAAACTTTTAAGAAATGTAATTCAATGTTTTACTTAAGCCAGCATTAAATAGACTTGCCAATATATTTTTCTTTTAATTATGAAACAGAAAGCAATTCAGATTTTTACTTAAATTTCCTAATCATATAATGCTTATCTAATCTCTTTTGTCACCTTTTATATAGTGATTTTAATATGTGTTTATGCAATGATTTCCATTTACCTCGTACTTTCCAATAATTTCCATTAGTCATTATTTCTTTGATAAACATAGTAGTTTTCTCAATTAAAGCCAGGTTTTATTTGGAAAATGGTAGAAGACAGGAATCCTATACTTAACTTCCTTTCAAATTTAAAAAGAAAGAGAAAAAAAACAAAACAAAACACAAGGTAAATAAGATACAAATAGTTATTTCAGATTTCACAGTCAGTGGCCAAGCTGAAATTAGAATTCCAATTTTTAGCTTTCATCATCTGCACCAGTGTTTTTTAAATTTCTGGAATGTGGAGCCCATGTTAAGGAACTTTTATGCTTTTGAAGCTTAGCTTTTGCAGCGGTATTTAAATATACAGTAAGATGACAGATCAGATATAAATGAAACATGAACATAGTGATCCTACTTTTTTTCCTAGAAACCAAAGAATGCCTCATACAATCCCATTATTCTTTAGAATATGGTTTGCAAATTAATAGTTTAAACCATTTAAGCAAAAGCGTGTTTTGGCCAACAAATTTGTCCAGTTTGAACTGAATTCTATTGGTGTACACTGTAAAAGAGAAATCAATGTCTATTTTAAAAGTTTTTTTTTTAGTATAATAGCTTACAGAGCCTTTTATATAATCACATGAAATAGGACTATTCAAAAAGGGCATTTAGTTTGTGATGCTTTTCCAAATATTTGGTCACATAATCCTTTTATTAAATACACACACATATGTACACACATGATTTATTTAACACCAACAGTGGGGGGGGGGTGGTAGTGGTGGTGGTGGTGTGCTGTAGAGTTAGTTCCAACTCATAGTGACCCTGTATAGGTTTTCAGAGATTGTAATTCTTTATAGAAGCAGAAAATTGATTTTGCAGAATTCTATATCTATCATGTGTTCTCCAGCATCATTTCTATCACCAAGGCCATATTTTCCAAGTACTGGTCCTTCCTCTTTGCTCTCCACCTTTGTATTCCAATCACCAGTAACGAGCAATACATCTTGATTGCATGTTTGATTGATTTCAGATTGAAGAAGTTGGTAAAATTCTTCTATTTCATCCTCACTGGCTCTAGTGGTTGGTACATTAATTTGAATAATAGTGATATTAACTGGGTTTCCCTGTAGGCGCATGGATCTTAACCTATCACTTACAGCATTGTACCTCGTGACTGATCTGGATATGTTCTTTTAGACAATGAATGTAACACCATTCCTTTTCAATTGTTCATTCCCTGCATAGTAAACCATGTGATTGTCAGATTCAAAATGGCCAATACCAGTCCATTTCAGCTCACTAATGTCTAAGATATTGATGTTGATGCATTCCATTTCATTTTTGACAACTTCCAATTTTCCCAGATTCATACTTTGTGCATTCCATGTTCCAGTTTTCAATGGATGTTTACAGCTGTTTCTCTTCATTTTGAGTTGTGCCCCATCAGCAAATGAAGGTTCTGTGGGTTTTTCTTCCACAATGGTAGGAGTAAATATATAGAAACTTGAGTTAGGCAAAAACATCTTAGACAGGACACAAAAAATAGTGACAAAATTATAAATAATTTATGGCTCATCAAAAGTAAAACTGTTATACTTTTAAGGACAACTCTCTGATTTAATTCTGTTTTAGCTTTTTATTGTTAATTGAGTGAAGGCATACAGAACAGATCATCAGTTTCATATCCAATAAATCATGCACTGGAGATACTGAGTTTCACATCTTCCTTTAGTCCATTGGACTAGTTGATTCCGCACATCTTCAATTTTCGCTACTTCTCCTTCTTCCACATATGGAGGGAGATACTAATAGTTGCACCTTAGTTGGCTACTGACGCATATTTAAAATCCCAGTTACTACTCACAAGGAGCTCTGGTAGCTTAGTGGCTATGAATCTGGCTGGGAACTTCAAGGTCAACAGTTCGAAACTACCAGCTGTTCCGCGGGAGAAAGATGAGGCTTTCTGCTCCGATAAAGATTTACAGCCTCGGAAGCCCTGTACTGGCGTGGTGCTGTGGGATAATGCACTGGACTGCAAAGTCAGTTTGAACCACAAGATCAGCGATTCAAGCTCACCAGCTACTCTTCAGAAAACCTATACAGGGTCGCTATGTGTTGAACAGACTGAAGGCACTTAACAACATAGTAAAAATATTTTGAGGGTCAGTAAACTAATTTTAGGATTAATTTATAGTGGAGAAACACTGAAGAATGATGATGAATCTGTGAAACACCTTATAACATGAATAAACCCACAGAACATTATGCTGAGTGAAATTAGTCAATCATAAAGGACCCGACGGCACTTAACAACAACAACAACAAAGGACAAATATTGTAAAAACGGAAGAAAAGGTTTTAATGATAAAATAAACATTATTTGATGGTTACAAGAGTTGGGAAGGGAGAGTAATTCACTGACTAAAAATACACACATGTTAACATGGGTGATTGGGAAGGTAATATGTAAAGGAGTTGGCAGAAGAATGATAAAGACAAGTGAAGACACAGAGAGGCATGGAAAGGGTTAAAAGGATAGAGGTAAATACTGTTATATACACAACACAGCAACAGTGTTCTGCAAGTAAATACATGAACAGATACACAGGCTGAACGACTCAATGACACTTAACAATAAAAAGTCCATGAAGATAATGTTCTATATCCTGCTTTAATGAGTTGTTATTGTTGTTAAGGACATTAGGGTCCGTTCCAAAACAGAGTGACCCTGCACAGGGTTTCCCAGGCTGTAAATCTTTAC
>NW_006408520.1:53764402-53775476 GCF_000296735.1 Chrysochloris asiatica
GTTCCGACCCATAGCGACCCTGCATAGGGTTTCCAAGGAGCGACTGGTGAGCTTGAACCACCGAGCTTGTAGTTCAAACGGCTTTGCAGTCTGGCACATTATTATAAGTAATAGCTCACATTTATTATCCTTAGTGTCTCACGTCATTTTAAGTACACTACAAAAAAATCAATCAAAAACCTTATAATGAAGAAAGAAGCAAAATCCTTAAAAATATAACTCACTGTTAGATTATCAGATGAAGAAAATGAGGTTAATAAATTTGAACCATATCAAAATCATTTTGAGTGGCAAGTTTGATCCCAGGATGGCTTGTTCCTAATCCTGTGGAATTAATCAGTGCAGAGGTTAATCTGTTAACAATTCTTTTATGCTTGGGAAGATTTTGATTTAGAAATATGAACAACTGTAAACTTTTCCCACCATTTCCACTTAATTTCCATTAAACAAAAAGTTAGTAGTAGAAATAATAAATCAGTCTTCAAATGGTATAGCAATCAAGACTTATACTGGAATAAAAATCATTAAAGTACACAATCTATTTAAAGAGTGAAGCCCATTTCTCTATAATTTGATGGATTTTTTTTGTAGATACTCTTTCTATATGTTTTAATAAAATCAATGACACCATTTTCTACTGAGGCTAATACTTTCCACATACTATGAACACACCTACTGGGAAATATTACTATTATTATTATTTTATCATTTGCTTAGTATTGAAAGTTTCCTATTAAAAGTAACTTTATATTTATGATAGTTTTTCTCAAGAAAATTAAGCCCTTGACAAGTATTAATTCCGTTTAAGAATTATAGTGCATTCTTTAAGTAAACTAGCTTAGAACAAAATAATTTAGGTGCATTTGAGAAATGTAATATATTTCATAATTTCAAGCACAATTAATGTGTGTAGGATACTAGTAAAATTGATGAGTACCAATGAAGAATCCTTATAACAATAAGGCTCTTGAAAGAGTTTGTTTATCTTCTGTCAATAAAAGATAAACCAAGGTAATTTGGTTTATCATAAAGCAGTCATCATGTACAGAAAATATGGTTTATCTCTAAGACTGCACAAAATACATACATTTCAACTGTGGCTGGGTGTTTTGTAAGTGTACATGGTAATATGTTGTGCCCTATATGAAATTAACAAAATAATAATTTTAATTAAAGGTTGAATTAGAAAGATTTAAATCCATTTCCAAATACCTGATTCCATATGCCAAAATAGATATTTACAAAATAAATGATCTATATCAGTTTATAAAAAGGTTTAAGGTTTTTTTTTTGGTCTTATATAATGTTATAAACATTGGGTTCTTGTTTCAAAAGAAAGGCTTGGCCTTAAGGGATTCTTCAGTGGTACCAAGTACCCTGCATGATAGTTAATTTTCATTAAATAATTAGATTACTACTAGTTGTTTTCTTTCTTTGAAATTAACACTTCCTTTCTAGTTTATTTAGAAATTGCCAGTTTAGATTTAATATTTCAAAAGAAGTCCATTCTGATATATGTACCAAATTATATATGAAATATTTAGTTGGTTAACAATAAAATAATAAATTTTAACATTATTTTAGTAAATCAGTATTTCATTTTGTTGTTGATTGCACAAAAAAGATTCACACAGTTGGATATAATTTTGAAAGAGTTTAAATTTGCATTCATTAGTGCTGCAGTGGTTAATCAAGAAATTTCTAATTAAATGCCACTTCAGTGGCATTTTCATCAACTATGAGAACTATCTACAAGTTAATGATAAAATTTCAGGCTACATCAAGCTACCAAACTATTCTTGGTATATTCTGATCTTATTATTACTGTGTTATAATTTTAATATCTATATTGCTATAAAAGCAAAATGTTTTCTTTCGTATTGGAATAATTAGTGTACACTCATATATAGGCAAGAAACTGTAGAAATTATATTTTCAATTTAAAAGCATTTTTTTGGAAAAAGGCAGCAAGATGGCAATATACAGTAGTTCTATACAAAATCTCTACAACAGAAGTAAGGAAAACAAGTTGAAATAGCTACAGATGGTAGTCCTGGAACCCTGTGTTTGAGATTAAATGGTAGAGAAGTGGATTTAATGCTTACAAAAAGAAGATGAACTGACATGACAAAAAAGAAGACAAACTATTGTCCTATGCTGGCTAATCAGATATGGACCAGCAATCTTAAACTTTTGAGATAGGCTTCAGAGACAAGATAGCATCTTGATATTACAGAAATATACTGGTGACTTGCAGTGACTTGCACTTTTTTTTTTTATTCCCCGTATTCCCCTGGTTACCAGAGGCATTGGCTGGTCCCCACCTAGGTACATCCCCAGTGAAGTTTCTACTCTCAAGGCACTGGAAGCTCCATGGAGGTGAGTGCTACAGTTGTGAACCCCATCAAAGTGACTGTGGAGTTATCTGTCCCTACTTTGGTAGCCATATTCAGGTGAGACCTGATCCAAACCTGAAGAGCCAGAACTGGCCAGTGTTGGACTAAACCTAACTAGGAGAAGAAACTGAACAGATGTATGGGGATGGAGGGAGAAAAAAGGAAGAGATTGTGATCTGTGCTGGCTGACTAGGAGCAGTGCAGCCATCTTGGACTTTCAAAGACTGCTTTGAAAGTAGATGGTTGCTGGTGGTGCAGAGGCATACCACTTACTGATGGAGAGAAAGGTGTGAAGTACTTTCTAATACCTCACATTACCCTGGAGACCAGAGGCATGGACAGTTTCCACCCACGTACGCTTCCAGAGAACCTCTGCTCTCTGAGTAATAAGAGCTACATCAAAGTGAGTGGGGAGCTAGCAGCACCAATCCTCACACCTGGAATCAGTTGTAGCCTGCTCCAGGTGTGGTTCTGGATAGATTGGAACTAATGGGACCTCTCACCCTTGGCTTCGCTCTGCAATGGAAATACCCTGATCCTCAGCTACTTTGGGATCTGCATGAACGTCTTTCAGGTTGGTTACCTAGATGAGAAAACCTTAGCATTACAGGAAATCCATCTAGGGTTGGGAGTGTCACTGCCTCATCCCTTGTCCACCAACCATGTGAGGTACATGTCTGACAAGAGATCCCAGAATTTTCTCCTCTTTGGATCTTGCAGTTACCGTTGTTTTTTCCATTCATTGATTTTGTTTATTTATTCTTACTTCCACTTTGTCCTCTCTTTATTTTCCCTTGCTTTTGATTCTTTCTATGTCCGGTTTCATTTTTACTCTTTTTTAATGCTTATCTTTACCAAACCAAAATTTAACCAAAATTAATGATGGTTTCTCTTTAAAAAAAAATTTTTTTCCTGCTTCAGAATATTTGTTGCTGTTGAGTTGTTGTTAAGTGCTGTCGAGTCGGTTCCGACCCATAGTGACCCTGTACAGGGTTTCCGAGGGTGTAAATCTTTACGGGAGTAGAAAGCCTCATCTTTCTCCCTCTTTCTCCCGCAGAGCAGCTGGTAGTTTCAAACCGCTGACCTTAAGGTTCGCAGCCCGATTCATAACCACTACGCTACCAGAGCTCAGAATATTTAGTCATGGAAAACTTATGAATAGCAGAGAAAAACTGTCAGATATAGTACCAGAAAATGATTCCTTCAGGTTGGAAGGCACACAAAATGCGAATGGGGAAGAGCTGCCTCCTCAAAGTACAGTTGACCGTGATGACACAAATGGAGTAAAGCCCATGGTAGTAAAGCCCAGGGTACCTTACTATGCTAATGGGACCCAACTCAAAATGAAGAGAAACAGCTGTAAGCATCCATTAATAATCAGAACACTGAATGCACAAAGTACGAATCTAGGAAAATTGTCAAAAATGAAATGAAATGCATAAACATCAATATCTTAGGTATTAGTGAGCTGAAAAGGACTTGTATTGGCCATTTTTGAATCTGACAACCACATGGTTTACTGTGCCAGGAATGACAAATTGAAGAAGAATGGTGTTGTATTCATTACCAAAAGAATATAACCAGATCCGTCATGAGGTACAACACTGTGATAGGAAAATATCCATGCACCTACAGAGAACACCAGTTAATACCACTATTATTTAAACATATGCACCAACCACTAAAGTCAGTGAGAATGAAATAGAAGAATTCTACCAACTTCTTTAATCTGAAATTGATCAAACATGCAATCAAGATGTATTGATCGTTACTGGTGATTGAAAAGCAAAAGTTGGAAATGGGGAGGAAGGACCAGTAGTTGGAAAATATGGCCTTGGTGATAAAAATGATATTGGAGATTGCATGATAGAATTCTGCAAAATCAATGATATGTTTATTTCAAATACCTTCTTTAGCCAGTATAAAAGATGATTATATACATGGACCTCACCAGATGGAATACACAGAAATCAAAATGTCTTCCTCTGTGGAAAGATGGAAAACCTCCACATCATGAGCCAAAACAAGGGAAGGGGCAGATTGTGGAACAGACCATCAATTGCTCATATGCAAATTCAAACTGAAGCTGAAGTAAATGAAAACAAGTCCATGAGAAACAAAATATGACCTTCAATATATTCCACCTGAATTTAGAGATCATCTAAAGAACATATTTGATACATTAAACACTAAAGACTGAAGACCAGAAGAGTTATGGGATGACATCAAGAACATCATATAGGAAGAAAGCAAAAAGTCATTAATAAGAGAAGAAAGAAGGAAAAGATCAAAATGGGTATCAGAAGAGTCACTGAAACATGCTCTCCAGTGAAGAGATGCTAAAGCAAATGGAAGAAAAGAGGAGGCACAAGAGTTGAACAGAAAATTTCAAAGTTCAGCTGGAGCTGACAAAGTCAAATATTACAATGAAATGTGCAATGATCTGGAGTCAGAAAACCAAAAAGGGAGAACACACTCAACATTTCTCTCAAGCTGGGGAAACTGAAGAAAAAATTCAAGTCTTGACTTTTGTTATTGAATGATTCTCTGGGCAAATGATTGAATGATGCAGAAAACATCAAAAGAAGATGGAAGCAATACACGTAGAGGAAATGGATGATGTTCAAACATTTCAAGAGGTAGCATATGATCAAAAGCCAATGATACTAAAGGAAGAAGTCCAAGGTGCAATGAAGCAATTGGCAAAGAACAAGGCTCCAGGAATTGATGGAATACAAATTGAAATCTTTCAAGAAAGTGAAGAGGCACTGGAGGCACTCAAGAAACTTGGAAGACAACTAGCTGGCCAATTGATTGGAAGAGATCAGTATTTGTGCCCATTCCAAGGAGAGGTGACCCAACGGTATGCAGAAATCACTGGGCAGTCTCTTTGATATCCTATGTGAGTAAAGTTTTACTAAAGGTAATACAGATACAGCTGCAAACATACATTGACAGAGAACTTCCAGAGGTTCAAGCCAGATTCAGAAGAGGTTGTGGAATGAGTGATACAATTGCTGATGTCCTATGGATCTTGGCTGAAAGCAGAGAATACTAAAAAGATGTTTACCTGTGTTATATTTATTATTTTGATTGTGTGGATCATGACAAGCTATAGACATCATTGCGAAGTATGAGTATTCCAGAACACTTAATTGTGCTCATGAGGAAACTGTATGTGGACAAGAGGCAGTTGTTTGAATAGAAGATTGGAATATTGAATGGTTTAAAATTAAGAAAGGTGTGTAACAGCATTGTATTCTTTTACTATACTTATTCAACCTGTATGCTGAGCAAATAAATAATCCAAGAAACTGGGTTATATGAAGAAAAACATGGCATCAGGATTGGAGGAAGACTCATTAACAACCTGCGATATGCAAATGATACAACCTTGCTTGCTGAAAGTGAAGAGGACTTAAACTATGAAGATCAAAGAGCACAGCCTTCAGTATGGGTTACATCTTTATCTAAAGAAAACAAAAATCCTCACCACTGGACCAATAAACAGCATTCTTACCAATGGAGAAAAGATGGAAGCTGTCAAGGGCTTCATTATTCTTGGCTCAACTATCAACACTCATGGAAGCAGTAGTCAAGAAATAAACAACATATTGCATTAGGCAAATCTGTTGCAAAAGACCTTTTTATAGTGTTGAAGAGCAAAGATGTCAGTTTGAGGACTAAGATGTGCCTGGCAAAAGCCATGGTATATTCAATAAACTCATATGCATGTGAAAGCTGGACAGTGAATAAGGAAGACTGTAGAAAAATTGATGCATTTGTGTTATGGTGTTGGAGGAGAATATTGAAAGTGCTACAGGCTGCTAAAGAACCAACACATCTGTGTTGTAAAAAGTGAAGCCAGAGTGCTCCTTGGAGGCCAGGGTGGCCAAACTTCATCTCTCATACTTCAGACATATTTTCAGGAGGGACCAGTCGCTGAAGAAGGATATTATGTTTGGTAAGGTGGAGGGTCAGAGAAACAGAGGAAGTCCCACAGTGAGATGAATTGGCAATATGGCAGCATCAATGGGCTCAAGCATGGCAACAATTGTGAGGTTGGCCCAGGACCAGGCAGTGTTTTGTTCTGTTGTGCATAGAGTCTTTATGAGTTGTTACCAACTCAATGACACCTATCAACAACAACAAAACTATGTTTAATTCTTTTTCTTTCTTTTCACTTTCTCTCTTAGTTTATTTTTTTCTTTATAATTTTGTCTCTTTTTTTCTAGCTGTTGCCTGCTGTTTTTATTTTATTTACTATTTTCCTTTTTCCCTGTTTTTTGCTTCTCTATTTATTTTGGTTTTCACTTGGGTTCTTAGTTTTCTTTCTTGCTGTATACAACAGGAGACAACAACTGTGTGCATACAGCCCAGCCACAACCATATTATGACAACTCTACCCACCAAGTAAGAATAATATTAACTGCTATGCTTTGATCAACAAAAAAACATCATTCAAACACATCTTAAGCTAAGTTGCATAAATTGTGAGCAAAGAATTGTGTACAAAATTTCATCATTTTATCAATCCCACAGGGAGGCTGTTGTTGAGTGGCTAAAAATACAGCAACATACGATCATCAGTTAAATTCAAATATGTTGTTGTTTTTAGGTGCCATTAAGTCAGCATCAACTTATAGAAACCCTATGCACAGCACAAAATATCTCATAAGCAACAATTTCTGTTAACATACCAAACCAAGAAAGCGTGGTACAAATGGGTAATAAAGAGTTAGAGCTTCGACACTTGAGTGGGATAGAAAGGAATGTTGGGAAATACGATTAGAGAAAACTTGTAAGCCCACCTTCAGCCATAACTGATTGGAATATCTAAAAGGGGTTCTAAAACTTGCCCTGTGAAATAAGCCTCATGCAAAGCCTTTACAGAGTATAGGACCTTAGGTGGAATCCTTAGTCCCATCCAGAACCTTATGAGGTGAATCATTCCACTAGAAAGGACAAGCAGACTGGAACAGCTACAGTGACAGAATATACATCTTCATGATGAACCTGACCTATACTCAGAGCGGTAGTTACTCTAAATACCAACAGAGAGGGAAAGAGTATCCAAATCAAGTATAAATACTATCCTCTCTGTACACAGGGTAGATAGGGATGGGTAACTTAGACATTGGCTACCTAAAATGAAGGGGCAATAAAGGCACAAAATGACTGGCTTACAAGGTTTCAAGAGGGAGTTTAGTTTAAGAGTATGGGGGGAAGCAAAAAGTCCCCATTGAATAGCTGTCATCTTGTCTAGGTGGGTCTGGTGAAAAGAGATGGGGATAAGATTCATAAAATTCAATAGTGAATAACTTTTATCATGACTAATTGTGACTGTCACAATTGTAAAGGTAGAAGTTTTGTAACAAAAAAAGGGGAGTGGTTACTTTTATAGTCCAGAAACAGAGGACCCTAGGACCATCAAGAGAGGAATGCACAAATAGAATGCAGGACCTTATCCAGAGAAGCAGCAGCATCAGAGATGGAGCCAGAGATCCATTGAAGTTCCATGATTACACTGAACTTGAATGGATTAAATGCACCAGTCAAGAGATAAAGAGTAGCAGAATGGATACGTAAACAAGACCCTACAATAACCTATCTAGAAGAGACACAATTTTCACACAATGAATTGATTAAATATCAAAGGAAGGAAAAATATACGTCAAGCTGTTGGCAATCAAAAATGAACAGGATTGGCAAAATTAGTTCTTATATAATAGACTTTAAGACAAAAACAAGTATAACAGACAAAGAACAATATGGTCTTATGATTAAATGGTCAACTGAACAAGAGTACATAACCATAATAAATATCTATGCTTCCAATGAAAGAGTCTAGAAATACATAAATCAAATTCAAATAGAATTAAAGAAAATAACAGATAATTTTATAATAGCAGTAGAAGATTTTAATATACACATTCAATGAATGACAGAACAATTAAAAAGAAATCCAACAGACATAGAAGAACTAATCAACATAATCAGCCAACTTGATATCTTAGACTTATATTGCGCTCTCATTTTAACAACAGCACAATACACATTCTTTTCCAATGCACATACACCCTTAGTCAGAATATACCATATATTAGGCCACAAAACAAACCTCAATAAATTAAAAGAATTTTTAAATACTACCAAGCATTTTTTTCAGAACACTATGCTATAAAATTAGAAATCATCAATAGGAAGGTAAAGGAAAAAAATCAGTTTCCCCAAAAAATATGGAAACTGAATACCACTCTGAAAGCAATAGTAAAAATAAAATATGAAATTAAAAAATTGCTTGAAACAAATGAGAATGCAAACAGAGCATACCAAATGCTTTGGGACACAGCAAAAGCAATGCCTAGGAGGCAATTTGTCTTCTTTATTCACTGTCCAACTTTTGCATGACTTGTATCAGGTGTACCTTAGTCCTCAAACTGACATCTTTGCTCTTCAACTCTTTAAAGAGGTCTTGTACAACAGATTTGTCTAATGCAATACTTCCTTAGACTTCTTGACTACTGCTTCCATGACTTGATGGTTGATCCACACAAATTGAGTTCTTTGACAACTTTAGTCTCTTTTTCTTTGTATGTATATTGTTTATTGGTATAGTGGAGAGAATCTTTGTTTTCTTTACATTGACATGCAATCCATATCAAAGGCTGTGGTAAAATATGCTAGGATTATCAATATTAGAAAAACAACCAATAACTGTAGTCAACCACATAAATAAAATAAAGGAAAATGATCATATTGATACAGAAAAGGCATTTGATAGAATCCAATATCTATTCTTAGTAAAAACACTCAACAAAATAGGAATAGAAGGTAAATCACTCAACATAATTAAGGACGTGTAAACCTGGTATGGCGCTATGGGTTAATGCACCAGACTGAAAAACTGTTTGAACTGCAGTGGTCAGCAGTTCAAGCTCACCAGCTGCTCCTCAGAAACTCTATACAGGGTCACTGTAGGTTGGAACTGACTCGCTAGCACTCGACAACAACAACAATACAAATCTAAGGCAGTGTGGTATAGCACTGTAGGATAAGCACTGAACTATTTACTAAAAGGTTAGTGGTTCAGACCCACAATCAGCTTTTCAGAAACTTATATGGGGTCACTATGAATCGGAACTGACTCCACAGTACTTAACAATAACAAAAACATACCAACAGCCAACTTTACTTAAATCGAGAGACACTGAAAACATTCCATTTTCATACAGGAAACAGACAAGGATGCTCTTTATCACCACTCCTATTCAATACTGTGCCAGAAATCTTAGCTAGAGCAGTAAAACTCAGAAAGGAAAATAAAAACATAAAAATTGGCAAGAAGCAAAACTCTGCAGGGACTTCCAGTTTTGGAGGCAGCAGAAGCAGAGTCAGGTATGACAGGCTCTGTGGGGGAGGGACTGAAAACCCAGAGAAGCTGCTTTTATGGACCAGCTCTAGAGCTCTGGATCTAGCATAAGGTGCAAGACTTCAGTTTCCCACACCTACCAGTGGAAAAATCATTGTATAAAGGAAAACATTGTGATTTAAGATCAAAAGGGACATGGGACTTCCTTTGTGGCCACCTCACCCAGCTGAGTTCAGTGGGCAGGGCCACAACCCGACCAACACAGTGAACCATTGCTAAAACTCATGCAGCAACATTTGCAAAAAGAGGTGTGGGAGGATTCTACACATTTGTTCTCCTCTTCCCTGTTGCACCTTTTCTGCCCAGCCTGGACACCTTCAAGTGGATGGGCACGCACCTCCCAAAGGGTCCAGCATTGAGCCCACAGTTTTCCCACAGCACAGAGAGGAAGAGCCCCATTGGTCACAAGGGCTGATCCTTTGGCATCTGCTTATGACATCTGACTCTGGGACCCAGCCCTAAAATTAACTTGTATGAGACCTTTTATTCCTGCCTACATATCTACCAAGAGAAAAGCAGGTCTGGCTAGACAAACAAACCATATGAACACTCTCTAAAAGCCCAATATAAAAGACAAGAGCAAGCACCAACTACCCACACAAAGACACAACTATTTCGAGAATTACACTGTGCACATGCAGAAACCTAACTGACCTTCAGAGAAAAAAAATAGTAGACAATCTTTCTCCCATTAACTACTCAATATCTATCTGCACACTTCTACAGTGTTGACTAGAGGAGGGGCCTGATGCAATTGGATACCCGCACCCACTGCTGGAGGTTTCTATGGTGCACTCACACTACCTGTGCAGCAAAATTGACTGATCAGTTGGCTATGGTTTTATTTTTGTTTTAGAGGGGTGGTTTTTGTCTCTGCTTTTATATTGTTTCTGTTTCTGGTCTTTTTGATGACATTTTTTCCCTAGAGATGGGACCTTTTTCTCTCTACATTACTCAAGATGAGACAGAAATCGTAGCCATATAACCAAGCTACAAACATGCCCCATAATATTCCACCATTGAGCCAATAACAGCTGCTAGGTAATACACAAGAAAAAGGAAGCCTATATCCTGATCATATCCACCAGGAGACACGCAGTAAGCTTAACAACTCAGCAACAAACATCCATTTAAGAACTAAAAAGCCACCTAATTACTGAAAATGACAAAGAAAACACAGCAAAGGTCTCAAAACATGTCCCAAAACAGAAAAGAATGACTGAGACAAACTAGAGGCAGACAAAGG
>NW_006408520.1:53777396-53778375 GCF_000296735.1 Chrysochloris asiatica
CCCCATGATCCAGCAATTCCTCTACTTGGTATTTATCTGCAAGAAATATGTGTCATAACATGAATGTTACAATATAAACAATACATCAAGGTTCATAGCAGCATTACATACAATAGCAAAAAGATGGAGATAGCCTAAGTGCCCATCAATTGAAGAATGAATAAACAAACTGTGGTGCATAAACACAATAGAGTACTATGCTACCTTGAAGAACAACAAGGAAGCTGCAAGCCACCGTATAACATGGATGAACCTATAGGACATTATATTGAGTGAAATTAGTTAGTCACAAAAGGCAAAATACTGCATAGGAACATTATTGTAAAAGATTAAGAAAAAGAACTCATCCCGAAAGGGGAAAAAAACAAATATATATATATATATACACTTGCTGATCACCGGGATGTATGGGATGAGGGGAGGGGAGGAAGGGAGGGGAAGATGGAGCACAGGGTAGGGAATAGACACAGGATAGCTTGGATGCTGGGGGTGGTGTTGGGCAATACACAAGAAGGAGGAGGGGAATGGAAGAACAAGGCGATGGTAGAGCAGTTAGGCAGTTTTACATGGACTAAGTGGGACAGAGGTAAATGATGATTTATGCACAATCTTGGAACAACAGGGCTCCAGGATATAGGGATTGAGGCATGCTTTAAATGGGTAAAGAGGGAATAATATTAAGATACTTGGCTATCTTTTGAATCTTTGTTTCCCTTGCCTACTGTTGTAAAATAGACACTTGAGGGGAAGAGCTAGGAATAGCCAGAAACATTATAATAGAAAGCTTATAAGTCTGTCTTCAACCTATAACTGTTTGGAATACCTTAAAGGAGGCTAGAAGTTGCCTAGTGAAAAAGGCTTCCTGTGGAGCCTTTGCACTGCATAAGACCATAGGTGGAAACCTGAACCCCATTCAGAATCTTCTGAGGTGGGAAATTTCTACTTGAAAGAACAAGTAGATATGCCTGGAGTGGCTAGA
>NW_006408520.1:53779762-53780428 GCF_000296735.1 Chrysochloris asiatica
GCAGAGTACAAGACCAACAGACAAAAATCAGTTGGGGTCCTTTACACTAATAAAAATAGCTCTGTAAAGGAAACCAGGAAAATAATACTATTTACAATAGTCACCAAGAAAATAAAATACTTAGAAACAAATGTAATCAGAGAAATAAAAGGCCTATAATAAGAAAACTGCAAAACACTACTATAAGAAACCAAAAGAAAGTTACAAAACTGACAAAATATATCATTCTCATGGACAGGAAGACTAAACATCATGAAAATGTCAACACTACCCAAAACAATATACAGTTATAATAAAATCCCAATTTGATTCCAGCAATATTATTTAAATATATGGAAACCGATCACTAAATTTATATGGAAAGGAAAGAAACTTGGAACAAACAAAACATTACCTAAGAATAAGAATGAAGTTGTAGGTTGCTCACTTCCTGATCTCAAAATCTACTGCATGACCACTGTGGTCAAAACAACCTCAACTTGTATACAAAGATCACCACATAGAAAAATGGAAAAGAATGGAGAACCCAGAAAAAATAGGCACAAGCTTTGAAACCCTGACACATGGCATAAATACACTTGTCAATCATAACTAAAAACATACAAATAGTAGAAGACAAATAGACATTTATGTGCATCAAAACATTTCACCAAAAGGATAAAAAGA
>NW_006408520.1:53781962-53792954 GCF_000296735.1 Chrysochloris asiatica
GGGGGGGGCAACAACACAAGCAAGATATGCTTGTCATGGAATTGTCAATCATTTAAGATCAAAAGGGCAACAGTTACCTAAGGATAAATTTGAAAAAAGAGGGGAAAGAGGGTAGAATGGAAATAAGATCCACGGAGAGGAAGTGGTATCAGTGTTGTTACATGGAGGGGATTGCAGTTATTGAGATGCAGCAAAGTGTAATGATTTTCTTAATATAAAACTGATGGTCTTCTACTACCACAAGAATCATGAGCAACAACAATGAAATCTTGTGAGAATGGACAAATCTAATTTCCATAGTTGCCCTATAATGTAATTTTAAATAAACTATATACAGACAAAAAAGTGAACAAAAATGCATCATATACACACACATACACAAAATAGGAAATTTTGGCAACATAGGAAAGGGAGATGCACAGATATACTTTGGTTGTGTTACATATAGGCATAATTACATTGTGGTGCAAACCAAATTATAGGCTGTGGTCTTTGATCTTCATCAGTATTTATTTGAAGTCCTCTTCACTTTTAACAAGCAAGAATGTATCATCTGCATATTACAGGTTGTTAATGAATCTGCCTCCAATCCTGAAGCCACGTTTTTGTTTCATATGATCCAGTTTACCAGATTATTTGTTCAGCATACGAATTGAGTAAGTATGGTAAAAAGAATACAACTCTGGCACACACCTTTCCTAATTCAAACCATTTGGTGTTTCCTTGTTCTGTTTGATCAACTGCCTCTTGATCTATGTACAAGTTCATCATGAGCACAATTAAGTTTTCTAGAATATTCATTTCTGCAATGCTGTCCATAGTTTGTTATCCACACAATCAAAAGCCTTCTGTCTGGTATTCTCTGCTCTCAGCCAGATAACATTTTAGATAGATACCCTCCCACACTCCGCTACCTGAGCTATCACTTCAACCAGCCTTCCCCACCCCACTACAGCTCTATGGACAACCTTCTGCATGCACCCTGGATCTACTGCCTCAAATATTACAACATATATATACATATATATATGTGACTTTTTTCTCCCTTTAATTTAAATAATGTTTTCAAGCTCATTCATGTTTTGGAATATATCAATACTGCACTCATTTTGAGGCTAAATAATATTCCACTCATACTACGATTTATTTTGAATTCTTCCCTCCCACTTTTTGGGTATTATCTGTAACACTGCTGTAAATATTCATGTACAAGAAATTGTGTTGACATGTGTTTTCATTTCTCATACTACATGCTTTGGAATGGTATTGTTGGGTTATACAGCATTTTTATGTTTAGAGAAACTACCAAACTGCTTTGAAAAGGAATTTCATCATATTACATTTACATAATCATTTTTTCTCCATGCTCACCAAAATATATTATTATCATCATTTTTAAAAAAATCAGTGCAACTGATGTGAAGATCAGTTCATTGTTGTATTAATTTTCTTTTACTAATGATTAACAACCCAATCACCTCATATGTAAGGAAAATCTGGACAACATATAATGAAGACTAAAGAATTGATGCATTTAAATATGGTGTTGGTAATAATAAAATGAATATACCATGGACTGACAGAAAAATAAATATGTCTGTCTTGGACAAAGTACAGCTACAATGATGCTTACAAGCAGGGAGTTGAGATTTTTTCTTTTTTTCTTTTTTTATTATCATATTATCAGGTGAGACCAGTTCCTGGAGAAGGATGTCATGCTTGGGCAAATTCAGCAAAAAGAGGAAGACCTTCAACAAGAGGGACTGACACAGTATTTGTAACACTGGTACTAAATATGAAGTATGTTTGAACATAATGTTGCAACCACTGTGTCAGTCTACCTTGTGCAGAGTCTTCCTGTCTTTTGGACCCTCTACTTTTCAAACTATGGTGTCCTTGCCAGGGACCTTTCTCTTCTACAAACATTTACAGTATGTAAGACTTGCCATCTCAATACTAAGAATTCTGGCTCTTTTTTCAAGCCAGATTTGTTAATTTTACTGGCAGTCCATACTATATCGAATATTCATTCCCAACACCGTAATTCAAAGGCAACAGATCACCTACAGTTTTATTTTCCATTGTCCAGTTTCACAAGCATGTGAGGCAAATGAAAACACCATGGCTAAAGTCAGGCACACCTTAGTCTTCAAAGTTACATCTTCATTGCTTAACACATTAAAGAGGTCTTTCCAATGAATTCTGTCATTTGATTTCTTGACTGCTGCTTCTATGGGCATTGATTGATTGTGCCTCTAAGTAAAATTAAATCCTTCACAACTTGACTACTTTCTCTGTTTATCATAATGTTATTTATTATTGTTTTCTTTATGTTGAGGTATAATCCATATAAAAACTGTGGTCTTTGATCTTCTTTAGGAAATATATCAAGTCTTTTCACTTTCAGCAATATGGTGTCATTTATATAACTCAAGTTGTTAATGAGTCTTTCTTCAATCCTACTGGCAGTCCATGATATATTTGATACTATTTGACATTATAAAACTATTATTAATTCTTTTATAAACTATAATTAGAAATTAAAATTGAATACCATTAAAAAGCTTCTGTTACTTTAACATTTTCAAACTATTAAAATTGGCACTATCTGTATTTTGTAAATTTTTTTGTGTATGCACAGTTTTTAATTCAATTAACAAACCATTATTGATGGCAGAACATAAATTAGATATTAATTTATTAAATAAATAAACATTTACTGTATCTACTTGTACCAGGCATCGTTTTATGTGTCGGGGTTACAATATCAAACAGAATAGACAAAAGCTATGATTTTCACTTGGTAGAAGTCAAGGAATAAACAAAATCAATGAATAATATATGTATCACTCAAGGTTAGTAGTAGCTATATAGAAAAATAAAGTGTGTAGAAACTATATAGAAAAAGAGTGGGAAATTTCAGTCTACTGACTAGTTTTCCTCTTTTCTAGGTGATTTTGATGATAGGAGTATGACGGATGATGATGATAGCACTTTATGTTTTCAAATGTGAGTAATTGTTAGTAGGATTGTTGTGATTATCAAAATTGTTTTCGTAGAAGATGTGTAACTAAAAGGGGGAGCACTTACCTTTCATTTCAGTAACAGACAACCCCAGGACCATCGTTAAGGAAGAGCACGAGTGGAGGGTATGATCCCTGCCTGGAAAAGCGGTGGCAGGAGAGACAGCATACTGCAGAGAGACAAAGCAGCTATGGATTATAGATCCATAGTAAGGGACTTAGTAAGACTGTGTGCCTACAGGTAGTAGGCTGGCTTGCAGAAAATGCCCTTTAGATCTATAAGTGCACATGTATTTTGCTTTATTTTGTATGTGTACATCAAATATTTTGGCTTTGTTCATTTGTGAAATATAAGATGTACATTGGCATAGTGTGTTTTCGGCTGTATGTATTTTAATTATATCATGTTACACACACTTTATGATTGTCTTTATTTAGCGATAGTTTATAGATTTGAAATTGACAAGGATGTACTGGAATTCTTAGGGTCTATGTCACCTTGACTAGTCCAAGATTTCCAGAGGTTTAGCAGTTGGGATGTGCTTATTCCCATGGTGATGAAACTTAATACAGTCATAGTAAACACTATGATGAGACACTATGAGCAGTCAATCAATTAAAGAGATGCTTCTTTGGGATTGTGACTTGCCCCCAATATAATGGACGCACAAGAAATGCTGTTTCTCTTTTTTATTTGAGGTACCTCGGACTCTGCAATTAAAAGTCAATTCCTTGATAACAAACTTCTCTCTAGATACAAACATATATATGTTTCACAGGTTTTGCTGTCTAGAACACCCAGCCTATGAACAGATAAAAAGTGACGGTGGTGTTTTTCAAGTGCCTCGGAAACCCCGTACAGGGTCGCTATGAGTCGGAACCGACTCCATGGCACACAACAACAACAACATATTTGTTAAGATGGTGCCAGCAATCCAATTCTATATCATTTAAACATAAAACTAATGATGTTTGTTAACAAATTGGATGTGGTATGAGAGAAAGACAGGAGTGATAGCTTATTCATGTTGAATATTATACATTCAAGTAATTAGCAGAGCTAGAAGTTAAGAATTATTAGTCTACAACTGTTCTGTCTAATATAATAACCACTAGCCACATGGCAATTTGAATTTAAATGTGCATTAATTAGAATGAAATAATTTTAAAAATTCAGTTACTCAGTTTCATTAGCCAGGTTTCAAATGCAAAATATTCTTTTTTTTTTTCTAATAGTACATATTGTACAATACAGATATAGAACATTTCCATCATCAGAAAAATTATATTAGCCAGTACTGGCATAGAGTACATTACTGGGTTAGGAAAATGTATTTAGAAATCATCATCACAGAGTTGGTACACAGAGTTGAAAAACTGACTAAGAACACCAAAGGATAAGGGTAGACAGGGAAGAAAACACATAGGTCTCAGAGGTGGGTGAGACCTGAGGCATTTCAATATTCATAAATGTTGGATTTGAGGGGAAACTACCACAGAACACTAAGATATATATATATTTTTTTAAGTGAAAAGTATGTTAACACGATGAAAAATGAGGAAAGTATTTTAAAGAGAAAGAATGATAAATTTGGGTCAAATGAAGTGGTCGTAGAGTAAGATTTAAGTGGAAGAAGAGCATTAGGTGAATACAATGAACTTATAAAAGGACATAAAAATTGAGAATGTATTCAAGGAAGTAGTGCTAATCCTTCACTGCATATTTTCTTTTAGATACTTAGGGTAGATAAGGAAAACAAACAATCATTACAAACGACTCCTAGAGTATCTAATACAGAATATATGAGTATGGAAAGCATATACAATGAACTATTCATTATAATTATTGTAAGTAAAAGACAATGTAATAAAGTGGGATAGGTAAATCTGCTTAGTATGTTCTGATAATGCCTCAGAACATTTTAGAAAAATGCAACAGATGTCTTCTTTAAGCATCTCTGCTAGCTCTCTTCCTCACGTCACAATGTTTAAAGCATAAGCATGTCAAAAAGAAAAACAGATTACATTGTCTTGCCAATATCTAAAAATAGAGATGAGGTAGTGTTTTTTGTTGTTGTTGTTTTGGTTTGATTTAGTTTTCTTTTGTTGCAGAGAAGAATGATGGATCAGAAAAAGAAACCCAAATTCACAGAAGGACAGGGTCTGATGGGCAATGTTGATGCAAGACTTTAGGATATTAAGAAGCTCTGGTGGCACAGTGGGTTAAAGTGAAGCTACTAGACTCAAATTCAGCAGTTCTAATCCACGAGCTTCTCAGGAGAAGACTGTTTGCTCCTGTAAAGATTTACATGCTCAGAAACCCTACATACTGGTCTTCATGAGTCTGAACTGATTAGATGGAAGTGAGTTTAGTTTGGCTTTTTTTAATATACCTATACAGCATTGGAAGGAGCTATGGTAGTGTAGTTGTTACGAATTGGGCTACAAACCGCAAGGTCAGCAGTTCAAAACTACCAGCTGTTCCGGAGGAGAAAGATGAGGCTTTCTGCTCCTGTAAAGATTTACAGCCTCGGAAACCCTATACAGGATCGCTATTAGTCGGAACCGTCTCCACGGCACACAACAACAACAACAACAACATACAGCATTGGAGTCCTGGTATGGTGCTGTGGCCTAAGGCGTCACCAGCTGATCTTTGGAAACCCTATACAGGGTCGTTATGGGTCGGGATCAACTTGACGGCACTTAACAATACAGCATTTGGAAGGAACTCTAGTAGTCTGGTGGTTACAAGTATGGCTGCTAACCGAAACTACTAGTGGCTATCCTAGAGAAAGGTGAGGTTTCGTTTTCCCGTAAAGTTTATAGCCTTGGAAGCCCTACACAGGATCACATGAGTCAGAACCAACTCCATGGCACACCATTACCACACTACAGTGTTTGGAGGAGGTCTGGTGTGGCGCTACAGAATAAGCACTGAACTGCTAATTGAAAGATGGTCAGCTCAAATCCACCAGCCATTCTTCAGAAATCCTATATAAAATAATTGAGTAGAAAATGACTCAAAGGCACTTAAAAACAATAAAACACACTATTTGGAGAAAATCTATGTACATAGTTTTGGTCCCACAGAAATAAGGAACCAACATCCATTCAAATCAAAATATATTTTTATTTCAGCTATGAGAGATGAAGTTTGGCCATCTTGGACTCTAGGGAGCACTCTGCCTACACTTTTTTCAAAACAGATCTAGTGGTTCTTTTGGCAGCCCATGGCACTTCCAATATTCTCCTCCAACACCATAACTCAAATGTATCAATTCTTCTACGGTCTTCCATATTCACTGTCCAGCTTTCACATGCATATGAGGTTATTGAAAATACCATGGCTTGGGTCAGGTACTTAGTCCTCAGGCTGATATGTGTGCTCTTCAACACTTTAAAAAGGTCTTGTGCAGCAGATTTGCTTAATGCAATACGTCGTTTGATCTCTTGACTGCTACTTCTGTGAGTGTTGATAGTTGATCCAAGAAGAATGAAGTCCTTGACAACTTCAATCTCTTCTCCATTGATAAGAATGTTGTTTATTGGTCCAGTGGTGAGGATTTTTGTTTTCTTTATATTGAGATGTAATCCATGCCAAAGGCTGTGCTCTTTGATTGTCATCAGTAAATGTTTTAAGCCTTCTTCACTTTCAGCAATCAAGTTTGTATCATCTGCATATCACAGGTTGTTAATGAGTCTTCCTCCAATCCTGATGTCATGTTTTTCTTCATATAATACAGTTTTTCAGATTATTTGCTCAACATACAAGTTGAAAAAGTATGGTGAAAATGGTCAGAACTAGGGGGTACTTAAAACAGAAGAGCTATGTAGATATCAAAAGGAAAGATTCCTAGTATGATTCATTATTTTCAATAGTTATGTGCACTTTAGTTTCTTCTTAATTTTTGTCTCTGTCTAGTGTATTTAACTAGCTTTTGTTTTTTAGTATTTTTAAAGAATTTATAATATTTATGGTGAATAAATTTAGTCCTGCATATTTTCTAAAGCAAAACTTGAATCATTAGTTTATTGTTGTTGTTGTTGTCAGGTGGCATCGAGTCAGAACCGACTCATAGCGACCCCATGAACAGCAGAACGAAACAATGTCCGATCCTGGGCCAACCTCATTACCACTGCCACACTTGACGCCATCAGTGATGTCACCTGGCCAATCCATCTCGTTGGGAGTCTTCCTCTTTTTCTCTGACCCTCCACCTTACGCAGCATGACATCCTTCTCCAGCGACTGTTCTCTCCGGACAATGTTTCTAAAGTATGAGAGACGAAGCCTAGCCATCTTGGCCTCCAAGAAGAACTCTGTTTGCACTTCTTCCAAAACAGATCTATTGGTTCTTTTGGCAGTCCATGGCACTTTCAGTATTCTCCTCCAATACCACAACTCAAAGGCATCAATTCTTCTACGATCTTCCTTATTCACTGTCCAGCTTTCGTATCCATATGAGGCTATTGAAAATACCATGGCTTGGGTCAGGCGCACCTTAGTCCTCAAGCTGACATCTCTGCTCTTCAATACTTTAAAAAGTTCCTGTGCAGCAGATTTGCCCAATGCAATACGTTGTCTCATCTCTTGACTGCTGCTTCCACGAGTGTTGATAGTTGATCCAAGAAGAAAGAAAGAACTATTGTCAGATCCTGAGCCATCCTTACATTTTTCTTATGTTTGATCTATTATTGCTGCTATTATGTCAAGCCATGTCATTGGGGGTCTTTTATGTTGACTCTCAATTTTACCAAGCATGAGATCCTTTTCCAGAGACTGGGCCTTCCTAACATCATGTCCAAAAGTAAGAAAGAAAAAGTCTCATCATCCAACCTTCTAAGGAACATTCTAACTACATTTCTTTCAAGACAGATTTATTTGTGGTTCTGACAGTCCATGGTACTTTCATATCCCTCTCAATGTTATAATTCAAATGTCAATTATTCTCCAGTTTACTTATTCATTGTTCTGCTTACATATGCATAACATATGAAGTGATAAAAAATACCATGAATTGGGTTAGGTGCACCTTAGTACTCTGCTCTTTAATACTTTAAAGAAGTCTTGTGAAGCAGTTCTGTCTAATACAATATGTAGATTTATTTCAGCCAGTTAGTCAATCAAATCCCAATTAAAACAGTCCAAAAAGAAGTAAATAAGAGTCATTTTTTTAACTTTTAACTGTGGGTTGCTCCTTCCTAGGTTATTAACCATTTCATACTACCAGGTGGTGGTGGTTATGTACCATGGTGTCACTTCTAACTCTTAGCGACCCTGTATAGTGTTTTCAAGGCTATAAATATTTATGACAACACAAAGTCTCATCTTTCTCCCAATACTACCACACAGTCAGGTCAAAATTTATAGTATCAACCATGACCCAACGTTTTGCTCACCCTACATCAGATTTACAGGTAATACTGCTGAACGAATCTTCAATACACACCCATAATGTGAAGTTCATTGAAGCATGCAGCTTTCTTTGAATGCCAAAGGAAAAATAAGAAGATTGATTGACATATCCGGGGATGGTTAGAAAACATAAGTATATGACAAAGCAAAAGTAGCAAACTATTATTTGTAAAATCTAGGTGATTAGTGTATATGTGTTCCCAGTATAATACTTTAAATCTTTATATATGTTTGAACATTTCAAACAAAATGTTGGGAAGTAATACAATAATAACACAAGTTCCTCTTATAGAAGTTATGCAGGATTAACATTCCTCTCTATAACAATTGTACATTCTTGACAAAATATATCAAAATTACTTGAAGTCACTGTATGGAGACCAAAAGTAGGAAGACAGTAGAATGTACAAAATCACTAAAAAAGAAGATTATAGACCAATATCCCTAAAGAATACAGACACGAATATTCTGAACAAAATCCTAGCCAGTAGAACCCAACAATAACAACAATAATAATAATATAAAATAAATACATCTATGATTCAATAGTGAGTAATTGTTATCATGACTAATGGCAATTGTCACAATTGTAAAGTTAGAAGCTTTGTGACAAAAAAAAGAGGGAGTAGTTAATCACCATCAAGGGAGAGGAGCACAAGTGGAATGCAGGACCTTATCCAGAGAAGCAGCAACACCAGAGATGGAGGCAGAGATGGGGACATGGAGAGAGGGAGCAGCTGAGGATTCTAGATTCATGGGAACAGAGGGACCAAAAGATGGCAGCCAGGAGGCAGACTTGCAGAATGTGCCCTTTAATGGTGTAAATTATTATATATGCCTTGTTGTTGTTGTTGTTAAGTGCCTTCGAGTCGGTTCCGACCCATAGCGACCCTGTACAGGGTTTCCGAGGGTGTAAAGCCTTACGGGAGTAGAAAGCCTCATCTTTCTCCCGCGGAGCGACTGGTAGTTTCGAACCGCTGATATTAAGGTTCGCAGCCCGATTCGTAACCACTACGCGAGTGTTAAAAAAAAAAAAAAGAGCTAAAGTGAATAGAAAGAAATATTGTTAACAGATGGTACAGGGAGGGGGTTATAATCATTTTAATGAAACAAGGTATATGATTTGTTGAGTGTAAAACTGATGATCTTCCTGTAAATTTTCACTCAATGCACAATAAAAACCTTAAAATAAATAAATAAATAATACGTCATGACCAACTGGAATTTATACCAGGGATGCAGAGATGGTTAAATATAAGAAAACAATCATCATTGACCCACCATATAAATAAAACAAAGGGAAAAATTAACATGGTCATATCAGTTGCTGTAGAAAAAGCATTTAACAAAATCAAGCACTCGTTCCTGAAACAATCATTCAACAAAATTGGAATATAAGGGAAATTATTTAACATAATTCAGAGCATATATGCAAAATCAACAGCCAATATCACTCTCAATGTTAAGAAACTGAAGGCATTCCTTTTGTGAACAGGAATCAGATTAGGTTGTCCTTTATAGTCACTCCTACTCAATGTTGTGCTGGAAGTCTTAGACAAAACTATAAAGCAAAAAAAAAAAGAAATTAAAGGAATCCAAATCAACAAAAAAGAAGTAAAACTCTCTTTTGAGGCAATACAATCTTATACTTAGAATATCCCACCCCCTCCAAATTGAAACTAGTTCATAGATTTGATAAAGTGACAGGATACAAAATCAACCTAAAAAAAAATATCAGTTGGGTTCCTTTATGCTAATGAATAGAGCTCTGAAAGTGAATCACAAAAACAATACTATTTAAAATAGCCACCCCCCAAAATAGGAATAAATCTAACCAGAGAAACAAAATACATATACAAAGAAAACTGTAAACAAAAAGGAAGAATAAGCCATGTTTGTGGTTAGGAAGACTTAACATTGTGAAATTGTCAACACTACCCAAATAAGTAGATATAAAGCAATCCAATCCAGATTCCACCATCTTTCTTTAAGAGGTGAAAAAGTAAATAACTAACTTTATATGGAACAGAAAGACATCTTGGATAAGTGAAGAATTATTTAAAAAGAACAAATTAGGAGCACTCTCACTTTCCAATCTCAATACCTGCTGCACAACCACAGTAGTCAAAACAGCCTGAAACTTGTAAAATGAAAGACACATGGATCAATGAAACAAAATTGAGAACCCGGATGTAAATCAACCCATCTATAGTCAACTGAACTTCAATGAAGGACAAAAAGCCTTAAATGGAGAAGAGATAGTTTCTGCAAGAAATGTTGTTGTTGTTGTTTTTGTTGTTAGGTGCCATTGAGCAGAACAAAACAATGTCCGATCCTGGGCCAAACTCACTACTGCCGCCACACTTGACACCATCAATGATGTCACCTGGCTGATCCATCTCGTTTAGGGTCTTCCTCTTTTTCTCTGACCCTCCATCTTACCCAGCATGACATTCTTCTCCAGCGACTGTTCCGTCTGGACAATGTGTCCAAAGAATGAGAGACGAAGCCTAGCCATCTTGGCCTCCAAGGAGCACTCTGGTTGCACTTC
>NW_006408520.1:53793644-53795549 GCF_000296735.1 Chrysochloris asiatica
CTCTTGGTCCAGGTACAGATTTCTCAGAAGTACAATTAAGTGTTCTGGAATACTCATACTTCTCAATGTTGTCCATAGCTTGTCATTATCTACACAATCACAATCCTTCACATAGTCAATAAAGCATAGGTAAACATCCTTCTGATATTCTCTGCTTTCAGCCAAGATCCATCGGACATCAGCAATGATATATCTTGTTCCATGGCCTCTTCTGACTGCAAGAAACGGTGCTGGAAAAATAGGGCATCCATTTGTAGAAAAATGAATCAAACTCATATCTCACACAACATCCAACAATGAACTCAACATTGATTAAAGACCTACATGTAAATCCTAGAAATATAAAGATCATCAATGAAAAAATAGGGACAAACTTTGAGGCTGTGATACATGGCATAAATATATTATCAAACATAACTGAAAACACATAAGCAGAAGACAAAATAAAAAACTAGGACCTACTAAGAATTATACACTTATCTAAATCAAAGGATTTCACCAAAAATGTAAAAAGAGAACACACAACTCAGGAAAACATGTTTTGCAACGATGCATAAGACAAGGGACTAGTCTCTAAAATTTATAGACCACTTCAATGCATTAACAAGAAGATAACTAATCCAATTAAATAATGGGCAAATGACATAAACAGACACTTCACCAAAAAAGACATTCAGGCAGCCAACAAACATAAAGAAATGCCCAGGTTCATTTACAGTTGTAACAATCACCATTAATCCTGGTAAAAATTATTCACAATTAAATCATAAAATCCTATCATCACTAGACCCATATGGACAAGAGGAAAACTATTCAGTGGGGATTCTGTCTTACACACATCATTCTGACACTAAGCACCCTCTTGGAAGCTGGGAAGCCATTCACTTCATGCCTTTATAGCCTCCATTTTTTTTTATCACAATAGTATAAGTTGCCCATCCCTTTCAACCTAGTGTACTGAGGAGGCAAGCATGACCCTTGATATGAACAATCCTCTTTCAGTTGGAATTTTGGGCAACTTCATCCAAAAGCAAGGGTCCAGTTCATCAAGTTGTACTAATTTAGACTTGTTTCCTGTATCAAACTTTGTCTTCATCTGATAAAGTTCTGGTCAGCAAGCAATCCAAGCTTGATCAAATGGATACTATTTGCAAGTTTGGAAATTTTTGCACGCCTCCCCCTACTTCAGACCAGCTGGCCGCTTTACTCTTAACTCTGGCCCCAGTAGCTAGGTCAGTGTCCTTGAGTTCAGGAGTTCATAAGTCTCCCTGAACTTCAAACTAGTCAGGGGGCTTTCTTTTTGAGCTAGCTATTGGCTAAGGTGGTTGCAAAGAATTTCCTTTGCCATCAGGGTAACTACGACAACTCATGGTGACCTTATGTAGGCAGTGTTGAACTATGCTTCCAGGATTTTTCAAGGCTGGGAACTTTCTGAAGCAGATCTCCACACACACATTTAAAAGTTAATCAGAATGTACAAGCAAATGTTAATCATAGAGATTTTTGGGCTTTTATTGAAGTATAGGTGTGTCTTAGGCTGGATTCTCTAAAAAAGCAAAATTAGTGAAATTATTGTTGTTAAGTGCTATTGAGTTAGTTTGTTGTTGTTGTTGTTGTTATGTGCCATAGAGTCGGTTCCGACTCATAGCAACCTTATACAGGGTTTCCGAGACTGTAAATCTTTACGGGAGCAGAAAACCTCATCTTTCTCCCGCAGAACAGCTGGTAGTTTCAAACTGCTGACTTTGAGGTTCGCAGCCTGATTCATAACCACTACGCTACCAGAGCTCTCATAGATACCCTCTATAGGGTTTCTGAAGAAAGACTGGTGTATTTGAGCCATGGATCTTGCAGTTCAATCATACCTTGTGGTCCAATGCTTATCCTAGAGCACCACATATATGT
>NW_006408520.1:53796609-53804638 GCF_000296735.1 Chrysochloris asiatica
GATCAGAGAAAAAGAGGAAGACCCCTAATGAGATGGATTGGCCAGGTGGCATCATTGATGGACTCAAGTGTGGCAGCAGTAGTGAGGTTGGCCCAGGATCAGACATTGTTTTGTTCTGCTTGCATGGGGTTGCTATGAGTCAGTTCCGACTCGAGGGCACCTGACAACAACAACAATATTCAGGTATAATGGTAGCAGTTTTTCATTTTACCTGAAGTGGTTAAACTTAAGACTTTATTGAAATGAACTCAATTATGCATTGGTAAACTGGTGGGGGAGGAATCAGCTCAAAAATATGCTTTGGGCACTATTGTTATAGTTATGTTGGAAGAACTGGGGTAGTAGGTAGATAGAGATGAGGAACCAGGGGAACATCAAGTCAGAAGATTTTATTCATATTGCCAGAACACTGAATAGTTTGCATTAGAAATTACACACAAAGGTAATTTGATTTAAATGAAATGACAATTTAAAAATGTTAAGTAGTTTTGACTCAACAGCTTTGTTGAGTCAACAGGTTAGTTGATAGTCAACAGGTTATTGGTAGTCAACAGGTTAGTTGTCTTGTCAATCTTGAGGACAAAACAACTTTCAAATAGACACTATGAATTGATTTTCATTAAATAAACACAGAAAACAGTGGTATTTTTTATTTCAACTGAAAAAATGCTGATCTAGTACCAAATTCCTAACAATGAATTTAACTTTAGAAATAAAATCCCTTTGTCAAAGACCTTGGAAAGATTTTCATCCAAATCCTCTACTGATTTTAGGTGATTAAACATTGGCATTTAAGTTGACTAGAGAAAATGTCGAACTCTATGGAAAAGTGCATTGTGACTCCACCTCTATATTCTCTGGAGAATGTAAATTATTTCACTGTGTGGTTGTAAAATCCAGTTATGTACATATATATGAGCTCAGATTTAGCAGGTATAAATAACACTGAGAGTGAAAAAACATTTGTCTGATTTAGGAGTCAAATGAATAGCAATGCCATCAATTGGAAAAGAAATACATTTCACACCTAAGCAGATATGTAAAAAAATATATAATATTTTTAAATCATACCTTTCTGCTTAGATTTCAGCAGAAACCATTTCCTTTAGAGATTAATGTAGGTCTCATATAAAATGCCTGTTTTATTATTTTTTAGAGACATTAATAAACTTTGTATGAGTTAGCATATATGGAAAATAAGGATATAATTTTATAGTTGTTATCATTAGACTGATTATAGAGCATTAGTCACATGATATCAAAAGATAATTTTGTTGTTTTCATATGCCAACTAAAGAACTTGGAAGGTTACCGTTAAATTGTGGAGATGAAATATAAATTTGACAGAACACATATGTCATTTATTACTATAACAGATAAAGGTTTGCATTAAAATGCTAGTATATATCAACAAATATAGTTTTTTCTTTAATATTTATGAGAAATAAATACTGAATATTGTATTTCTCAAATTTGTAAAGCAGATTTCTTTTGACAATTACATCAAGAAAAAATTCCAAGTTTTCCTTTTTGAATACTTATTTCAAAATGTACTTTGTAGGCATTAATTTGCAGAAACCATCTGTTTCATTCTAAGTTTCTTAATATACTGTCTGATAGAAATTATGGCATCAGCATGCCATGCTTTTCTCAGCAATGAAAATAAAATTAATAATTGAAGTTGCAATACTGCTCATTGTTGCATTAATTATAGTTTCTAGATCAAAAATTGTGAATTATTATTATTATTTTAAAATCTCAAATTATAGAATTTTAAATATTCTTTTACAGGGAATATAGCATTGTCTTTTAAAAATGTTCCCTATCCTGTTATGCTTAATGATTTCTTAACCCTTGTGAGCAAGTATATTTTCCTGAAGTAACATGTGGTATGTTAAAATCACACATAGTTGCTGTTGGTAAGTGCCATCAAGTTGGTTCCAACTCATAACAACCCTGTATAAGGTTTCCTAGGAGAGGCAGATGAGGTTGAACCACCAATCTTGTGATTCAAACCAGCTTTGAGATCAAGTACTTATCCAACAACACACGGTTTTGTTGTTGTTAGGTATCATCAAGTTAGTACTGACTCATAGTGATCCTATGCACAAAAGTACAAAGCCCTGTCCAGTCCTAGGCCAACCACACAATTGTTGCCACACTTAAGTCGATTGATGCTGTCACTTTGCCAGTCAATTTCACTGTCTTCCTCTTTTTCTCTGACCCTCCACCTTACCAAATATGATATCTTTCTCTAGTGACTGGTCCCTCCTAACAATATGTCTGAAGTATGAGAGACAAAGTTTGGCCATCCTGGATCCAAGGAACAATCTGGCTGCACTTCTTACAACACAGATATGTTGATTCTTTTGGAAGACCATGGCACTTTCAATATTCTCTTCCAACACCATAACTCAAAAGCATCAATTTTTCTAAAGTCTTCCTTAATCACTGTCCAGGTTTCACATGCATATGATGAGGTTATTGAAAATACCATGGCTTGGGTCAGGTGCACCTTAGTCCTCAAGTGGACATCTTTGCTCTTCAACAGTTTAAAAAGATCTTGTGCAGCAGATTTGCCTAATGCAATATGTCATTTGATTTCTTGGCTGCTGCTTCCGTGAGTGTTGATAGGTGATCCAAGAAGAATGAAGTCCTTGACAACATCAATCGTTTCTCCATTGATAAGAATGTTGTTTATCAGTCCAGTGGTGAGAATTTTTGTTTTCTTGACATTGAGATGCAATCTATACCGAAGGCTGTGCTCTTTGGTCTTCATTAGTAATATTTTAAGTTTTCTTCACTTTCAGCAAGCAAGGTTTTATCATCTGCATGTCACAGATTGTTAATGAGTCTTCCTCCAATTCTGATGCCACATTTTTCTTCATATAACCCAGCTTCTCAGATTATTTGCTCAGCATATAGGTTGAATAAGTATGGTGAAAGAATACAACCCTGTCGCACACCTTCCTTAATTTTGAACAGTGTTCCCGCGTTCTGTTCAAACAACTGTCCCTTGGTCCATGTGCAGATTCCTCATAAGCACAACACCATACTAGGACTCCAACAATCAAACATTGTTGTTTTTAAGTGCTGTCCAGTCAATTCTGTGTCCACATTCACAAACATAAAGAAAACAGCATTTGTTTAGAATTTGAGCCATTCAAATAAATTTTCTATGCAAAAATTCATTTTTGCACAGAAATAATTTCTCTTGATTACATAAGTAGGACATTATTGCTTAAACAGTTTTTAAGATATTTAGCCTCTTTAACATAATCAAAAATTTTTTTTTCAATACTTGAACACTGTCTTGGAATCCCTTGAGAAATGACTCATACTTAGGGTTGCCAGACTTGGATAATTAAAATAGAGTGCACCCAGTTAAAATTGAATTTCAGATAGACAACTGATAATTTTTTAATTAAAAGTATGTTGAACTCTACACAGAAAACACAATTTGGGAATGTTCTTATGATAATAAAAATTATTAGTTGTTTGTTTGAAATTCAAATTTAACTGGTACCCTATATTTTATATGGAAACCGTATTGATAGTAGAATATGAAAACTGAGGCTACAATGTGCCAGTAATGATCAGTTCTAATTGTCTATGACTGAGGGAGAATCACACATTCTGAACTATGTCTCAGAATTATGAAACATATGTATGTGAGGGCCATCCAAGAAAAAAGTGATTATTGTTATCTGTACTTCTCTCCAAGTATATTTCCTTTACTGGAGTACAAATCCATTTCTGAAAACAAAGTTTATACTCATTATATTATTCCATGTCACCATTTACCTATCACTGTGCTGGCTTGCATGTTGCTATGATACTGGAAGCTATGATACCAGTATTTCAAATACCAACAGGATTGCCCATTGGGAACAGATATCAGTAAAGATTCCAGAATAAGACTAAGAAACAAGACCTGTAAATTAGCCAATGGCAAGCTTCTAGATGACAGAAAACATTGTACAACTTGCTTGCTTTATACCTGTCATCATGAAGAATCAATCTTTATCTTTGGTGAAGTAGAGGCCAACAAAGATGAGGCAGAACCTAGTGAAATTAATTAGCAAAATTATCATAAAATGCACTCAAATATGCCATATATTATTTCCTATATAAGATTGCCTTGATTCAGAGTAAGAATCTGCTGAATGGCAGTTAACAACAACAAGATACTACATGCATCATTTCTTGGAATACAACTAGTCCAGGGAATATGAATTTAATGTGTATAGAGTCAATTATAATTATAGAGTAGCATATGATATAACTATGTGTGTGGTGCAATGAATTATTTTATGTCTCTTATAGACATAGTCTTTGTAAACTTCAACCAAAAGACCTTTTCTTCATGTTATTGTTGTTAGATGCCATCTAGTTGGTACTGACTCATAGCAACCCCATGTACAACAGAACCAAACACTGCTCAGTCTTGAGCCAACCTCAAAATTGTGGCTACACTAGAGTCCATTGTTGTTACCATTGTGCAAATCCATCTCAATGGGCAGCGGGGGGTCTTCTCCTGTCTACCAAAACTAAAATGCATCAACTTTTCTAAGGTCTTCCTTATTCACTGTCCAACTTTCACATGCATATGAGATTATTGACTATACCACGGCTTGGGTAAAGTGTACTTTAGTGCTCAAACTGACATCTTTGCTCTTGAACACTTTAAATAGTTCTTGTGGAGCAGATTTGCCTAATGATAGGTCTTAGTAAAAGCAGAGGAGGGAAGATGCTGATGGATTATACTATTCAGTTGTGAGTGACTATTAACAGAGTTAATTGTAAAAAAATAAAAAATAATTGAGCTTTAATGTAAGTATGAAATGAACCATCACAGAAGTAGGAGTTGGTAGGTTTGGGTGGAGTTGAGGGTTGTGAAAAACTTCATAAGCATAAACATACAAAGTACAGGGTTTATTCACTTTCCAAGGGGGGAAAGGGGCCTCATACAGATGAGGGTCCAATGTTTTGGACTTTTATTGGATTTTATGAGGGAAGGCAAATATAACTGTTTGGAATAACTAAAATGAGGCTAGAAATTGCCCAGTGAAGGAGGCTCCCTGCAGAGCCTTTGCATTGCACAAGACCATAGGTGGAATCCTGATCATCATCCAGAATCTTCTGAGGTGGGGACATACCCATGTGAAAGCATAAGCGGACCAGGCTGGAGCAGCTAGAACAGAAGATGCTACTTGAAAGAAAGACCAGCAGAAACAAACAAATAAACAAATAAACATAAAACAACGGAAGTCCAATTGACTACTACAAGAACAAGAAAGTTGTTCCCCAGTGAGCCATCAAGGCAAGTGGTCAGGTCCCCTCTAGGTGTAAACCCCTTCCAAGACTGACACTCAAATGAAAACACTAGCAGGCATATGGTCCTGCTGCTGACCATGTTGGTTACCTATAAGGGGAAGAGGGGAAAAAGCAGCAATGAAGTTGTGAACTAAGTCCGACCACATTCAATAGACTCCTGTTAACCTGGATTGAGACCTGGTAAACCAGCAGTATGGCAAGACCTGGGGACTCCTGAGCCCAGGGGTGGGGACATGGCCCCAGAGGAGTAGAATGGAGTGTGAAGCATCCAGCTGATATAAAGTGAGGGGGAATAGCCAGAAACATCACCACAGAAAGCTTGTAAGTCCAACTTCTGCCAATTACTGATGGGAATACCTAAAAGGGGCATACAACATGTCCAGCAAAGAAGGCTTCCTGTGGAGCCCCTGCATTACAGAAGACCATAGATGGAATCCTGATCAGCATCCAGAATCTTCTGAGGGGAAAGGTCCACTTGAAAGGAAAACAGACTAGCCTGGTGTGGCCAGAATAACAGAAGATACATCCTGAAAGAAAGACTGACTAGAAAAAGATAAAAAAAATATAGGCAGTCCGACTGATTACTACAAGAACAAACAAGTGGCTCAATGAGGAGACATCAAGGCAAGTGGTCAGGTCCTCCTCAAGGCAAACTCCCTTTAAGACTAAGGCTCAATGGGAACGCATGCTCTGATTGGAGACCACTGTCATCACCAATAAGGGATAGTGAGGGAAAAACAGCAATGAAGCTACAAACTAAGCCCTACAATGCTCAATAGACTCCTGTGAACCTAGATGGAGACCTGGTTGGCCAGCAGTGTGCAAAGTCCATGGGACTCTTGGACCCAGAGTCAGTGACATAGCCACAGAGGACTAAAGTGGAAAGTGAAGCATCCAGCTGATAAGAAGAGAAGGCACATGCAAAAGTATACCCACACTTATAGATAAGACCCACTTGACTTGGATTCAATGGCTGGATGATCAGAGCTCAAACAGAAGAAGAAAGAAGAGGGAAAAACCAATAATCTGACACAATTTGATGAACTTGACACACACCTATAGAAGCAATAGCTCAAAAGATCCTTCACAGTGAGGATCATTCCCACCTCCTCTGCATATGGAGAGCACAAAAATGGGCAACTTGGACATTGGCTACCCAGAATAGGGAGGGGGGAGGGGGCTACAGAGGCAAAAAGTGACTGGCTTACAAGCTTTCAAGAGGGAGCCTAGATTCAGAGGCTGTGGAGCAAGGTAGAATCTCCACTAAGTAGTATCCATTCTGCCTAGTCAGGGCTGAAGAAAAGATGTGCAGGTAGGTCTCCCACAATACAGTAGCAAATAATTGTTATTAGGACAGATTGTATGGGCTGGAAATGTAAAGATGGATGTTTAGGGGTAAAGGGAGGGGAGTGATTAACCTTACAGTCTAGGAATGGAGGGCACTTGGGCCATCAAAGGAGAAGAGCAGAGAATGGAACTCTATTCAGAGAAGCAGCGATGCCAGGGATGGAGGCAGAGACAATGACATGGGGAGATGGAGCAGCTAAAGACTTTGGACCTGGAGAGAAATAAGGGCGATGTGTGGATGACAGGGGAACAGGCTTGCAGGATATACCCTTTGGTTAATCAGTGATGCATGGAAAGGAATTGTAACCATGGCAAGGAAACAATATATAATGGGGTCAATATGAAGCTGATGTTCTCCCATATAAGTTATCACATAATTCACAATAAAGCATAATAGATAAATAAAATAAAATGAAGGGGGGGTGCACAAGAACACCCACACTTGCAGATAGTACCCATTTGACCTGGCATCAATTGCTGGATGATCAGAACATGAGTAGAGGAAGAAAGAAAACAGAAGAAAAAACAACAAAAAAGGAGGAACCCACTATAAGTGCATGATCTTGACCTATGCTTGTGAATGCAGTATGAAAAAGGAGCAGACAAATCTCTACAGTGAGAATCATTCCTACTCCCTTTGTACACAGGTTCGACAAGGAGGGGAACTTGAACATTGGCTGCCTAAAGTGGGGGGACTACAAAGACAAGAAGTGACTGGCTTACAAACTTTCAATAGGGAACTTAGCTCCAAAAGATACAGGGAAAGGTTGAACCTCCACTAAATTGTTTTCAACCTGTCTGGATGGGGTTAAAAAAGGTGAGGGCGAAAGGACTGCTGTGGTTCAATAGGGAATGATTGATATCAGGTCTGACAATGAGTGTTGGAAAGATAAATGTAAATATTTGGTAACAAAAGTAGGGGAGCAGCTGATCTTGCAGTCCAGGAGCTGAGATCCCTGGACTCATCAAGAGAGAAAAGCAAAGTGCGAGACCACGTCCAGAAAGGCAATGACACTAGGGAAGGAGGCAGAGGCAATGATGTGGACAGAAGGAGCTGCTAGGGACTCTGGACTCAGGGAAGGAGAGAGGTTGTGTGCTAGTGGCCAGGGGGAGGACTGTGAGGTGTACCCTATAGATGTTTGATGATGCATGCAGGAAATTGTGATCGTTGCAATGAAACAAAGTATGATAGGGTGAATGCAAAGATAATGTTCACCCATGTAAACACATAATTCACAACAAAAAGATTTCCAACATAAGTATAACATGATATTGGGAGGTGATTTAAGAGTCTGCCCTTCTGGTTGTACATAATAGTATATTGTTGTTGTTGTTGTTATGTGCC
>NW_006408520.1:53828124-53835261 GCF_000296735.1 Chrysochloris asiatica
TTAGCAACCCGACTCATAATTCACTACGTGTTGGGGCTCCTAATTAAGTAGATGCTGTTTTGCTAAAGTGCTATTAAGTCAGTTCTAACTTTTAGCACTCTGTACTGGGTTTATGAGGAGCACCTGGTGAGTTTGAACTGCCAATCTTGTGATTTAAACTGACTTTGTGATCCCATGCTTATTCAACAGGACAACAACAGGACACATATTATGTAGATTGGTGTTGGTGTTGGTGTTAAGCACTGTCAAGTCAGTTCTGACTCATAGTGACCTTTTATAGGGTTTCTGATGAGTGGCTGGTGAGTTTGAACCATAGGCCTTGAAGTTCAAAACAAATTTGTGGGCCAGTGGATTCTTCTTCAGTGCCACACTAGGACTCCAGTAAGTAGATTTCTTGTTGTTGAGTGCCTCGAGTCGGTTCTGACTAACAGCGAGTCTGTGTAGGGTTTCCAAGGAGCATCTGGTGGGTTTGAATTGCTGACCCTGTGGTTCATAATCCTGTGCTGATCTCAGAGAGCCACATCAGAAGTCCATTAAGTAGATGTTGTTGTTGTTGTTAAATGTCATCAAGTTGGCTCCAACTCATAGCAACCCTGTATAGGGTTTCCAAGGAGCAGCTGGTAGATTTGAACTGATGACCTTGTGATTCACAGTCCAGTGCTGATCCTACAGAGCCACATCAGAAGTCCATTAAGTAGATGTTGTTGTTGTTGTTAAATGTCATCAAGTTGGCTCCAACTCATAGCAACCCTGTATAGGGTTTCCAAGGAGCAGCTGGTAGATTTGAACTGTTGACCTTGCTTTCAAACTGACCTTTAGATACAGTGCATTATCCTGCAGCACCATACCAGGATAGGGAATGTTGATTTCTGAAATGATATAGAAATTATATTGAGAGCTGTAATGTTTGCCAAAGCAAACACACTGCAGTAGATTGAATTGGCCTGATTAAAAATCAACTTTTTATGAGATATCTAAAACTTTGAAGGTCCTGTTCTTTTTTGGAATATGGATAATGTGAAATTTCCTTGAAAGCATTATGAAAAACATATTTTTGTTGGCACAAAAGAAAGCACATTTAAAAATGAGCAAACCAGCCTGGAGCAGCTAGTAAAACAGAAGACACCTCTTGAAAGAAAGACCTACAGGAAAAATACAAAACAATAAAGGCAGTGCGACTGATCACTACAAGAACAAGCAAGTTGCTCACCCAGGAGACATCAAGGCAAGTGGCTGGGTTCCCTCAGTGCAAATCCTCTTCCAAGACTAGACTTAATGGGAATACACGCTCTGATTGGGGACCATGCACATCACCCATAAGGGGAAGTGAGGGAAAAACAGCAATGAAGTGGTGAGCTAAACCCTACAACATTCAATAGACTCCTGTGAACCTGGGTGGAGACCTGGTTGGCCAGCAGTGTGGCAAGACCTGGGGCCTCATGTGCTCAGAGTCAGTGACACAGCCACAGAGGACTAGAGTGGAGAGTGAAGCATCCAGCTGATAAGAAGAGAGCGCATAGACGCAAGAACACCCACATTTGCAGATAATACCCACTTGACCTGGCTTCAATGACTGGATGATCAGAGCTCAACCCGAAGAAGAAAGAAGAGGAAAAAAGCGTCATCTGATACAATTTGATGAACTTGACCTACACCTATGGATGCAGTAGCTCAAAAGAGGAAACAAATCCTTACTGTAAGAATCATTCCCACCCCCTCCAAACAAAGAGTAGACAGGGATGAGCAACTTGGACATTGGCTTCCCAAAATGGGAGGGAGAGGCTACCAAGGCAAGAAGTGACTGGCTTACAAGCTTTCAAGAGGGAACCTAGATCCAGAGGCCTTGGAGGAAGGTGGATTATCCAGTGAGTAGTATCCAACCTGTCTAGGAAGGGCTGATGAAAAGAAATGCAGATGGGTCTCTTGTGATGCAACAGTGAATAATTGTTATCAGGATTGATTGTGAGGGTTGGAAATGTAAAGGTGGACATTTTATAGCAAGAAGGGGAGTGATTAACTTTTCAGTCTAGAAGCAGAAGGCCCTGGGACCATCAATGGAGAAGAGTGGAGAGCGGGACCCTACCCAGAGAAGCAGTGATGCCAGAGATGGAGGCAGAGACAATGACGTGGAGAGATGGAGTGACTGGGGACTTGAGATCCAGAGAGGGAAAGGGGCTGTGTGCTGACGACCAGGAGCTTGCAGGGTATACCCTTTGGTTGGTTGATGATGCATGGACAGGATTGTAACTATGGCAATGAAACAATATATTATAGAATGAATATAAAACTAATGTTCTCCCATGTAAACTATCACATAATTCATAATAAAGCATTTATTAAAAATTAAATAAATAAAAAATCAGCAGAAACAATTCAGAGAAAAGATTTCTAGATCTGTCTTGATCATCACAGGAGCTAGATCTAAACCAAAATGAATTCTTCTAACAGATGTTATTCTTTTTTTTTTTTGAGAATAACATAACAAAAATGAAATATAAGAATGGATGAATACATACAACAACAACAACAACAACAACAAAAGACAGAGAGGCAGTGAGGGAGAAATGGAAGGAAGAAAGGAAGGAAAGAAAGAATAAAATCAAGTTAAGTTTTGCCATCAATTTTCTCCTGAGATTAACTGGCAACTCTTGCTTAGAATTTCTACTTTCCTAAGTATAAAATGTCAATTGATGGTATAATTAAGCAAAGAACACATAAAGTTATTTCTTCATAATTCTTGACCTAAAATAACAAAGGAATGATTAAACCTTTACTTTTTTTTTTTTTCTTGTAAAAAGAATATTGTTTTTGAGATACTCGAAAGAACCAGAGTTAGTTTCAAACACCCTTAGAAGAGTTTATGCAATCACCTAAGCAGGCTAAATCACAGTGGTTGAATGAAGGAACTTTGTGCCCAGTTCCAAGTCTGATTTTGGCCTTCAGTGAGCTTCGGACTTTGTCATATTAATTTGTGACTGATATTTTAAGATTACAACAGCAAAATGAGACTTCATTCTGTCCTAAGAAAACCAGACTTCCAAAGATATAACATTTCCCGTCTTATTTAGAAATTCACATTCTTGATGAATTCTTCCCACAAATTCCCTCATTTACAAAGAAACCTTACATTGTTACATGCAAAGAGTTATAACTATATATGATGTATTTGTTTTCAACAGAAAAATTATGATTCATAGTAAATTGTTTTCATTTGCATACTATAGGAATTATAGCATTTTGAAATTAATGTTCTGAGAAGTGATTATTTTTTGGAAATTTATACAAAGTCAATTAGCATATTAAGACAGAAAAAGTTTAACTAAATATTTTTGGCTGAAATCTGCTAATTTTTTTCATACAATCCAAAATTAACATGAGTTTCTTTCATTTAACTTATTGTTGTCCAGTCAATTAAGATTCACAGCAACCCTATAGGAAAGAGTATAGATATACCCTATTGTGGTTGATGGTTATGTTCCATGGACTCGGTTCCGACTCATAGCGACCCTGTACAGAGTTTCCGAGGCTGTAAATCTTTACGCGAGCAGAAAGCGTCATCGTTCTCCCGTGGAACAGCTGGTAGTTTCGAACTGCTGACTTTGTGGTTTGCAGCCCGATTAATAACCACTACGCTAACAGAGATCTACCCTATAGAGTTCCAAAGCTGAAATCCTAACAGAGCCACTTCTTTCTCCTGAGAAGCAGCTGGGAGGTTTGAACCACTGCACCTTCGGGCTCATTCCTTGTAATTTAGTATTACTTAATTGTTGTTGTTGTTATGTGCCATGGGGTCGGTTCCAACTCATAGCAACCCTGCATAGGGTTTCTCAGGCTACAAATATTTATACAAGCATAAAGCCTGATCGTGGAACAGCTGGTAGTTTCGAACTATTGAATTTGAGATTAGCAGCCTGATTCGTAACCACAACTACAATGGCAAAAATACTTTTTTTGAGTGAGTATTTATTACAACAGGATACATTACTTATAGATGACCTTAATGATGAACATTTACCTTCTAATATTTGAGATTAGTCTCTGCAGTAAATTTATATGCACCATAACCTCAACTAAGCAATTGCAAATGAGAGGATTTTAATCCCTATAAGACTGCCCCATAGAGTTTTCAAGGCTATACATGGAAGTACAGTATCACATTTCTTTTCCCCAGCACAGCTGGTGGGTACAAACCATGGACTATGCAGGTAACAGCTAAGCACTTCACTGCTTTGCAACCAGGAACCTTAGAGTAGTCATGTTTAGATGTTGTTAGTAAACCTAAAGTTAATAATAATAAAAAAAAGTTTTTCAGTGAAAACACAGCATAAATGCACAAAGAGAAAAACACATTTCATATTTTTTAAAGTAAATTTTTTGTTCATTATAAAAATATTCAAGACAGCACTCACTTTTTGCAATTGTATGGTTAGTGACCAAAGAAGTATTTTGAAACAGTCTGAAAATACATGTTGTATAATTTCTCTTCCTCTATATATTTCTTTAAACTTCATTATGCCTTAGATATATTAATTGCTTTTGCTACGTGCTCATGCTAATAAAGTTAGAGCTGGGAAAAACAACAACAGCCATATCTTTGGATTTTTCCATGTTTTAAAAAATGATATATGGAAAGTGTTGTTATCCATTTTAATTACTGACTGCATTTTAAATGACTCATTAACTGAAGTTGTAAAGGCATCTTGAAATGAACTGTTTTAACTTCATTCCCATTTTCTATTTTCCCTTCCCTCCTCACTATAAAATGATATCTTTATTTATTGCTGCTGTTGCAAAACAAAATTTTCTATTTTCTATTGTTCTCTTCTATTTAGAAAAAAATCCTAATAATGTACAGTATTGTGATTATGCAAATTGTGATTGATTTCTCATTTAATTACTTGATAGAATATCACAATGAGAAAACAATCTGTTTTCCCCAAACTTTAGTCACCACGATACTCGTTGCAAGTATTTTAATAAAATCTCAGCCCTGTCAAATTTTATGTGAAATTCTAAATTTCTTTTGATTTACTTTAATTCCCATCTTTATTTACTAAATTTTCATTACTTCTTTCCATAAATATGTAGTGAAACTAAATTTACAGTTTACTAAAAAAAAAAAAAAAACAGTAAAATTTATATATAGTTTGAGTTTATGTCAGTAAATAACCACTGAACATGTTGGCAAATATTTATTGAACATGGTGCTATATACCATGCAAATAAAAACAGAAGTAAGTTTCTAATGTATTCTTAGACATAAAATCAACTCTTCCGTCAGATGGAATACACCAGAATCAAACTGATTACAACGATGGAAAGAGACAAACGAGAAGTTAAAAATCTGTCAAAATAAGGCCAGGGACCCACTGTGGAAAAGGCCATCATTTGTTTATATGCAAGTTGTGGTGCAGTGAATTATTAAATCTCTCTCTTCTAGCCATAGTTATTTTTCTAATGGGTCTGAGTAAGAGAAGTTGAGCAAGATGCTAACTTAATTATACAATTGTGAATAATTGTTAACAGGATTAGTTGTTACTACAAAAATTTGGAAATCTAAAGATTGAATTGGTCAATTTTGTCATTCTGCTGGTTTTTAAATGAGCTATCTCAGAAGTAGTAAAGAAAAGCTTGTAGTTGAGCATTCCCTTTAATTCCAAATTCCCTGTACATGGAAGCATTTCCATTTAGAGACAACTGTGACTTCAGAGGAATAGCAGAGAAGTAGTAGCAGCAGAAATAAGAAAAAGATACAGAGTGCTGGACATCCAGGTTCATGGAGCAAGTAAAGCTGAAAGCCTTCAGATAGGTTGCTTATGGAATGGGGTGCCTCTAGGCACTGAATTAGGAGAGCTGGGTTTACTGACCAATGGAACTAGGCTAGAGTCAAGGACCTTTGGGCAGAGATTTATGGTGGAGTGCAACATTTATCAACAGGACTGAAGGAGCTTTGTAACATTGCCTGAAATGACTGAAGGCCAGGCCATGGGCCAGAGAGAGGTCTGCCTTGATGTTTGACTTGTAAGAGGTTGTCCTGACCAAGGAACTGTATCCTAAGCATTTCAGATCCTGAATTATATGTAGCCTGTTAACTTCCCTAATAAACCTTATAATTATGAGTATGGTCTGTGATTTCACTGTGACCATTGCAATGGATTATTAAACCTAGCTGAGAAGTAGAGAGTACAATAGGAGTGATGCTTGGCATATGAATTGTATGAAAAGCTGGAGGATGAAAAACACGATTAACCTCAGCCTCATAGAAATTGGTCTGAGGTCAGTTTTTAGTTTGATTTTCCTTTCCCCAGTGAAGTAAAAGGAAGTCAGATTCAGATCCCATGTCATTTTTTACATACTTCAGGTTGAAGTTGAAGAAAATTAAAATAAATCTACAAGAGTCAAAATATGAACTTGTGTGTATCCCACATAAGTTTAGAAACCATCTCAGTAACAGATTTAATACATTGAACACTAATAACTGAAGACAAGATTAACTGCAGGATGCCATCAAGAATGCCATATATGAAAAAAGCAAAAGGTCATAAAAAATAAAGGTAGAAAAGAGAATAACTTCTAGCAATATGGCAGACAGGGCAGACACACTGCCTGGACCCTCTACAACAAAAATATGAGAACCAGCCTGGCAGCCATTCCTCAAGAGAAAGAGGAGTCTTTCTGTTCCTGCAAGGATTTAAAGGCTAAGGACCTCAGTGAGCTAGGGCCCCAGGTGAACTACGACAAAGGATAAGCCCCAATATCCAAACAAAGAATTAAGCATATTCAAAACTTCATGCCTCAAGATAGAGATGTTATCCCAGTGAAGGGTTTAGGATGGGAGGTGAGAAGGGTGTGTGCCATTGTTACTTTGAAGCTGTGAGTTATATCATTTAAAACGTTTTTTTTTGTGTTTGGTTTTTTTGTTTTTTAATAAAAAATCAGCCATGGAAAATCCTGTGGTGCACAGTACTACTCTGACATGCACAGAGTTTTCATAAATCAAAATAAGCTTGATGGTGTATGAAAAAAAAAAATTCTATGATGATTGTGGGGGGAGTTGTGGGGAAGGGAATATTATTATTCATGGGCTAAAGGGGAGCCAGCGTAGTGGTTACGAATCGGGCTGCTAATCTCATGGTC
>NW_006408520.1:53835931-53837968 GCF_000296735.1 Chrysochloris asiatica
AAATGTCAAGTCTCAAGTTGAAATACTAAGAGTACTATGGGCAGAATATGGAAATATATAGGAAACATCAAAGGAAGATGGAGGGAATACACAGAATTATTATATAAAAAAAAATATTTGTCGATGTTCAACCACTTCAGGAAGTAGCATATAATCAAGAACCAATGATACTAAAGGAACAGAAGAAGCCCAAACTGCAATAAAGGAATTCCTGAAAAACAAGGATACAGGAATTGATGGAATACCAACTGAAATGCTTTAACAAACTGATGCAGCACTGGAAGTACTCACAAGTATGCCAACACATTTGAGAGACAACTACCTGGCCAACCAACTGGAAGAGATTCATATATGTGGCCATTCCAAAGAAAGATACCACCACTTATCTAACAATTTGTCCTACTGAAGTGGCCATTGTGTTTCTGTGATGCTGGAACTGTTATTGGTATAAATTCAAGCAAGTTTAACCATGTTGGACTAGTTTCAATGGAGCTTGCAGACAAAGACAGACTAGGAGTAGAGACAGACTACTTCTGAATGTAAGAACTGAAAGCCTTATGAATATCATTAGAACATTGTCTGATACAGTCCCAAAAGAGGAGCCAGTCAGGTTGGAAGGCACTCCAAGTATGACTCAGGAAGAGCTACATCCTAAAAGTAGAATTGACCTTAATAACATGAATGGATTAAAGTTTTGGGGGCTATCATTTGCTAATGGGCACAGGTCAAATTAGAAGAAACAGCTGCAAACATCCATTACATATCAGATATGGAATTTTCAAAGTATAAAAATTAGAATTCATCAAAAATGAAATTGAATATATAAAGATCAATCTCTTAGACATTAGTTTGCTGAAATGAAATGGTATTGGCCATTTAAAATAGGACAATCATATGATTTACTATGCCAGGAACAACAAATTGAAGACAAATGACATCACATTCATCATAAAAAAGATGAATCTCAAGATGTATCTTGAAGCACAATGCTGAATGTAATAGGATAATATCTGTAGTCTCACAAGGAAGACCTGTTAATATTACTATTATTTAAATTTGTGCACCAACCCCTAAAGCCAGTGATGATGAAATTGAAGTATTTTAACAACTTCTTCAGTCTGAAATGGATCACCCATGTAAACAAGAAGAAAGATAATTACTGGTGATTGTAGTGTGAAAGTTGGAAACAGAAGAAGGATTGTTGTTGTTAAGTGCCGTTGGATCAATTGTGATCCATAACGACCCTGTATAGGGTTTCCCAGGTTGTACACCTTTATGGGAGCAGAAAGCCTCATCTTTCTCCCATGGAACCACTGGTAGTTTCGAACTGCTTACCTTGAGGTTAGTAGCCCAACTTGTAACCACTGTGCTACCAGAAGAAGAATTAGTGGTTGAGAAATATGGCCTTAATGATAAAAATTATGGTGATTGAATAACAGAATTTTGCAAAAGCAATGACTTATTCATTGCAAATACAGTTTTCAACATCATAAAAGGCAACTATACACATTGATCACATTAGATGAAATACACAGGAATCAAATTGACTACATCTGTGGGAAGAAATGATGGAGAAGCTCAATATCATCAGCCAAAACAAGGCTGTCGTTTTTAAGTACCATGAAGATGGTTCTAACTCATAGCAACCCCATATAGTGTTTCCAAGGAGCAGCTGGCAGGTTTGAATCACCAAGCTTGAAATTCAATCTGGCCTTGCAGTCCAGTGCTTAATACTATAGAACCACACAAGGATGCCAAAACAATGCTAGAAGACGACTATGAAACAGACCATCAATTGCTCATATGTGAGCTTTGGCCCAAGCTGAAGAAAATTAAAACAAGCCCATGAGAGCCAATATATGACCTTGCATATATCCCACCAAAACTTAGAAACCAGATTTACTGCATTAAATACTAATGACAGAAGACAAGAAAAGTTGTGCGATGACACCAAGACTATCATACATTGTTGAGGTCCTATGTCGGGGTCCCACCTTGACAAGGAAGTGTGGGTGTCACGAAGAAGGGAGATCTGGC
>NW_006408520.1:53838318-53841864 GCF_000296735.1 Chrysochloris asiatica
AGCCAAGCTGTCTCTGTACACTTTGCAAACTTTTGTTTGTGAGCAAGATCTCAGGCACCGGGCTTCATTTATCTATACCTAAAATGCTACATTGTTCTTAATTATCCCATTCCTATATACTTTCAGGAGGAAGGAGAGCATCTGGCTAAACTGATTATATTTAGAGGTGGTTTAATGGGGCTGCCACTGATCAACCCAGGGCCTGCGTATGCTGTCCCCAGCAATACATGAAGAAAGCAAAAGACAATAAAATTGTAGGAAAGAAAAAGAACAAAATGGATGTCCAAAGAGATTCTGAAACTTTCTTTTTAGTGTAGAGAAACTAAAGCAACTGGAAGAAACAAGAAATCAAAACAGATGAATAGAAAAATAAAAGGGCAGCTTAAGAAGCAAAAGGTAAAGTATATTAATAAAATGTGAAAAGATCTGAAGTCAGAACACCAAAAGTGAAGAACACACTCAGTATTTCTCAAGGTGAAAGAATTGAAGAAAAAAATCTAGGCTTGACTTAAAACACTGATGGATTCTATAGGCTAACTATTGAATGATGCAGGAAGCATCAAAATAAGACGGAGGAATACACAGATTACTACACCAAAAAGAACTGGTTGGTACTGAACCATTTTAAGAGGTAGTATATGATCAAGAAGCTGTGGTATTGAGAAGAAGTCCAAGGTGCACTGAAGGCAATAGTGAAAACAAGGTTTCAGGACTACAAAGTCATGCAGGAGGTGATCACTTGGCTATACTAATAAATTTGAATACTGGCCAACCAGTTGGAAGACATCCATATTTGTTCCCATTCCAAAGAAAGGTGAGTAAATGAAATGCAGAAATCACTGATAATATCATTAATAGCACACACAAGTAAAATTTGCTGAATATAATTAAAAAATGCTTGCAGCAGTGCACTGATAGGGAGCTTCCAGAAATTCAAGCCATATTCAGAGGATTATGAGGCAGCAGGGATATCATTGATTACATCAGATGGAACTTAACTGAAAACTGAGAATACCAGAAAGATGTTTACTTGTCCTTTATTGCCTATGCAAAAGTATTCAACTGTGTGGATCATAACAAGCTATGGATAATATTGTGAAGAATGGATGTCCCGAATATTTAATTGTGCTCATAAGGAACCTGCACATAGACCAAGAGGCAGCAATTAGAACAGAACAAGGGAATACTACATGGCTTAAAATCAGGACAGGTGTACACCAGGGTGTATCCTTTCACCATATTTATTCAATCTGTCTACTGAGCAAATAATTCAAGAAGCTGTGTTATACGAAGAAGAACATTACATCTGATTTGGAGGAAGACTCATTAACAATCTGTGATGTGCACAGATGACACAACCTTGTTTGCTGAAAATAAGGAAGGCACTGGCAAAAAATATTCAAAATACCATGGACTGCCAAAAGACAAAATGTATAATAAAAAAATTCCTTAGAAACAAATACGGTAACAATTTGTCTTACCTATTTTGTACGTTTTATCAGGAAGGACCAGTGCTTATTACAAAACATCAAGCTAAGTAAAGTAAGGAGTTCTGGTGTGGCACTGTAGGGTAAGCACAGAATTACTAGAGGCAGATCATCGATCAAACCCACCAGCCAATCCTTGGAAATTCTACACAGCATCGTCACTATGAGTTAGAACAGAACTGACAGTACAGAAGCAGCAAGTAAAGCAGAGGGTCAGTGAAAAAGAGGGAGGTCCTCAAGGATGTGGACTAACACACTGGCTGCAGAACCCAATCTGAGAGTCTCAAGCACAACAATTGTGAGGATCCTGCAAGACTGGGCAGTGTTTGATCCATTGTACATATAGGCCCCTGGGAAGACTTAAAGCCTCAGAAACCCTATACAGCATCGCTATGAGTTGGAACAGACTCCATGGTACTTAACAACCATAACATACGGTGACTATGAGTCACAACTGAATCTAAGGCACCTAACAAAAACAAAAATAAATATGTTATACAATGTCAATCTAGCATGATCAATAAAAATATATAAGAATTTAATAGGCTAAAGAAAATTATATAGACAAGTACATCTAATTTATGTACCAAAGAATGCAGTCAGGATTTCCTTGAAAAGGCTGAGTAAGCAGAAAAGCAACAAGTGGAAACAATCCAAATGATCATTAATTGGTTAATGGATAATAAAAAATCATATACATATATACATACATAACAACTAAATAAAAATATATAGTTGTTATGTATGTACATAAGCATATGTTCAATCTGAAATCTGAGCAAATAATCCAAGAAGTTGTATTAATGATAAAGGTGACATAAATATTTCAGGAAGACTCATTAAAAGCCTGTGAAATGCAGTTGATACAACCTTGCTTACTGGAAGCAATGAGGACTAGAAATACTTACTTATGAAGCTCAAAGACTGCAGCCTTCAGGATGGATTGGACCTCAATGTAAAGAAAACAAACATCCTCACAATGTGACCAGTAAATATCATCATAGTAAATAAAGAAAAGATTTAAGTTATCAAAGACTTCATTTTGTTTGGATTCACAATCAACAATATAGAAGGGTGTATCTATCTACCAGCTACCTACCTATCTACCTTCCTAGCTATCTACCTAATTAGCTAGCTAGCTACCTACTTATCTCTCTCTCTCTCTACTCATCAACCATCTATCTATAAAATATGTTATATATCTCCCTGATTACACAGTAGGGTAAGCACTAAACTGCTAACAGCGAGATAGGCTATTAAAATCCTCCAGTGATTCTACAGGAGACAGATGAGGCTTTCTGCTCCCACAAAAATTTGCTGCCTCATACACACTGGTGGGATTCAGACCCAGAAGGGAAAAGTCTTCTGCATATGCAGCTGCTGAGAGATTGAAAAAATGACCAGGATCTAATCTGAGAGACATTTGTTTATGACAGAAAAGAAGATGAAAGAGGGATTACCGACAAGGGAAGTTACTTACAAAACATGAAAATGGTTGTTTCTGGTAGCAGCTGGCTAGATAGTGAAGTTTTACTGTGCCAGGTGCATAGGCTAGTGTCTTTTTATCATGGGTATACAAGCTTCACAGGGCAGTTCGGAGTAGTATACAGAACAAAGAAGAACAAGGAAAAAACACAAGGTTCAGGGCTGCCTGCACATTCCTAGAGAACAAAGAGTTTTGGTCTGCATAGAGGGAGGTGGGGGCTATCTACACCTCCCCAGATAGTTGGAGCTAGGAAAAGGGATAGGAGATATGGTTTGAGTTGATATTAGCATAGTTATTTTGAAGCATTCAGTTCGTGTCCCTACAATTCCTACACACTAAATTTAAATAGACTCTGCCATTGGGATTTTTAATATACATATGCAAAACAATATTATTAAACTATAAAATAATGGAATTCTGATATGTTGTAATATGGAATAATTTTGAAAATATGTTTTATTTTTTAAGGTTTTGATTGTGGATTGAGTGACAGTTTACAGGGCAGATCATCAATTTTACAATCAACAAATCATACACCTTTCATTATAATGATTATAACCTCCTCCATCAGTT
>NW_006408520.1:53842962-53868214 GCF_000296735.1 Chrysochloris asiatica
AGATGAAGTTTAGCCATCTTGGCCTCCAAGGAGCACTCTGGTTGCACTTCTTCCAAAACAGATCTGTTGGTTCTTTTGGCAGTCTGTGGCACTTTTAGTATTCTCCTCCAACACCACAACTCAAAGGCATCAATTCTTCTACGATCTTCTTTATTTACTGTCTACCTTTCACATCCATATGAGGTTATTGAAAATACCATGGCATGGGTCAGGTACACCTTACTCCTCAAGCTGACATCCTTGCTCTTCAACACTTTAAAAAGTTCCTGTGCAGCAGATTTGCCTAATGCAATACGTCGTCTGATCTCTTGGCTGCTGCTTCCGCAAACGCTGATAGTTGATCCAAGAAAAATTGATATTTGATATGAAGACTCCTTCTCTCTCTGTTGATATTTAGAGTTACTACCTTCATGAGTATAGGTCAGGTTCATAAAAATTGTAGCAATTTACCCTTGTTTCCTTTAATAATTTTTTTGTTTTTTTTAAAATCTCCCTTTAGTCGAGTTTTGATTATCAAGCCATCAAAGCTAGGTCAAATCTCTACTGTCTGCAGGTTTAGGTGTTCTTGTGCATCTCCCCTCACTTCCTATCAGCTGGGTGCTTCATTCTCAGCTCTAGTCCTCTGTGGCTATATCCTTGTCCATGGGCTGAATTGTCCCCGGGTGTCACAACACTTTGGACCAACCAGCCCTTCCTCTTCTCTCTCTCACTTCCAGGTCAACAGGAGTCAATGGACTGTGGTTGAACTCAGCCCATTTCTCCACAGCTGCCTTTCCCTCTCTTCCATTCACCAGTAGACCAATGTGTTCACCAGTAAGATTACATGCCTGCACATGTATTCCCTTTTTGCTTCAGTCTTAGAGGGGAGTTTGTCCTGAAGGCAAAAAACTTGATTGTTTGCCTTTATGACTTCCTGGTGAGCAGCTTGCTTATTCTTGTAGTAGCCAGTCATGCTGACATTTTTGTTTTGAGTTTTCCTGATGATCTTTCTTTGAAGATGTATCGTCTGTCCCTCTAGCTGTTCCAGGCTGGTCTGCTTGTCCTTGTTTGTGAGAATGTCCCACCTTAAGGTTCTGGGTGAAAATCAGGATTCCACCTAAGGTGCTATACTCTGAAAAGGCTTTGCAAGAGTCCTATTTCACTGGGCACATTCTAGAAGCCCTTTTAAGTATTCCAATCAGATATAGGCTGAAGATGGGCTTACAAGTTTTCTGTCATCATGTTTCCCAACATTACTTTCTATCCCACTCAAGTGTCTATTTTATAATAATATGCAAGGGAAACCAATATTCATAAGACAGTCAACCATTTTAGTATTATTTCCCCTCTTCAAGCTTTACCTAGATCCTTGTATCACAGATTCCTGTATTTCCAAGGTTGAGCGTGCATCACTGTTTACATATGTCTCAATTAGGCCATGCAAACCTGTCTCAGTGTTCCCTTATCTATCTTGTTCTTCTACCTCCTCCCCCCTTCTTGTATTGCTTTCCCCAACAACTGAACCAAACCGCCCACACCAACCCCACTGTTGTGGTTACCTTATGTTCCATTAACTCTTCCCTCCATTTAAGAGAGTCTATTTTCTACTGTAATCTAACTGGCATTCTCAACACCTGGACCTCTGTTCCTGTGTGTTTACCTTCTTTCACATTATAGTTGTTTTGATCATAGACTGACCTCCCAGATCCTCTGTTCTTATAATTTTATTCTGTTTTTGACTCTTCCATATGCCGATTGAGTTAGGGGTGATGTTGCCACGTATGTCATTCTTTGGTAGTTGTCTGTTCTTGTTGGTTCTCAGTCCACAGAACTTCCTTTAGGCTGTTTTTCATAGCAGTGTTGTCTTTGGCAAAATCCTTTAGCTTCTGTTTATCCTGGAAGATTTTGATTACACCATCATATTTGATTGACAGCTTTGCTGGGTAGCGGAATCTTGGTTGGCAATTTTTTTTTTTTTTTATCTTTCAGGGTTTTATATATGTCTTCCCATTGCCTTCTTGCCTGCAGGGTTTCTGTTGAGAGATCAGTTTAGTCTGATTTGCTTGCCTTTGTATGTTACACTTCTCTTTTCCCTAGCTGTTTTCAGGATTCTGTCCTTATCTTTGATTTTGGAGAGCTTTATTATTAAATGTCTTGGTGATTTTCTTTTAGGGTCATTCCTTCCTGGGGTTTGTTGAGCTTCTTGATTGCTTTTATTTTTGCTTTTCAGGATGTTAGGGAAATTTTCTTCCAGAAGCTCTTCAGCTATCTACTCTATGGAATTGGGTGATTCTTCCTATTTTGGAATGCTAGTAATTTCTTAAGTTATTCCTCTTCATGTGTCCTACATGAATCTTAGGCCTTCTTCGGATTTTCTTATCCTTTTTGGTGCTTGCTCTTCTATCTGAATAGTGTTGAGAGATTTATCTTCTAGCTCACTTGTTCTGGCTTCAATCTCTTCAATTCTATTCCTTTGCCCTTTCAGTGCATTGTCCATTTCTGATATTCTAGTATTAATCATTTGGACTGCTTTGTGTAGGTTTTGAATTGTTTCCAATGCTGTATCTATCTTATTTGATTGTTCTTGTAGTACTATCCTGATTTAGTCCTTATTTTTCTCAACTCCATTGTATAGCATTTTAATACATTTTATAATCATTTTTCTAAATTCCTTTTCAGGCGTTTCCAAACCCTGCCCATCTTCCAGTGTGGAGTGTAGATTTACTTCCAGCTCAGTTGTGTCAGTCACTTTATCTCATTTCTGGACATGAGCTGATATGGTCATCTGTTTCTGTTTCTGTTTTTTGGGCATATTCAGAAGTTATCTGTAGCCTTAATACTTAGATGGGTGTGTATTTTGATATTTTTTTTATGCTTTCTGATTGCCTCCAGGTAGATGTGATCAGGAGATGGGCTTCCCTTTTCACTCTTTTTCTTGAGTAATTTCAAGATGACACTGTTGGCCATTGATGTGTAAGTCAGGATTTAATTTTTGGCCTATTTCCTTTTTAGTCTGTCTGTCCCTCTCCACAATCCCCATTCAGGCATTTTTCCTAGTGATAAACAGTTCAGGGCCAGCAGTGGATGTTTTGCAATGCCGTTTGGTTTTTAGTGGAAACTGGTCTTTTAAATTTTGAGGAGATCTATGCTTATGTGTAGTAGAACCCTTCAGGGGTGGGGGTGGGGTGTCCACTCTCTCAGGTACCCCTTCTAGTCACCAGAATGGAGGTGTGCAAATGGCAAGAGACCAATGAACAAATACAAAAAAAAAAGAAGGTCCACACCTTTATCTCCGTGGTTTTATCAGTGGTCTGTGGCTACTCTAATCTTTTCCCTGCTTGTTCTTGCCCAAGATGGTGGCTTCAGGAGCAGCTTAGTGTCTTGAATTAGAAAGCAATGGATGTCTTTCTTGTACTACAAATTCCCCTATCTGTAAGCCTTCCAACATTCTAAATATTCTTTTATATGTGGTTCAGAGTTCTGGGACCATTCCCTGAGTCTGCTTGGTCTGGTATTCTGTGTTGCTGCTGATGGAGCTCCTCACTACATTTTTACCCAATCTTGTTTGTTCTCTGAAAACTTGATAAGTGAAATAAGTCAGACAAAAAACCCCTGCATATTGTATGATATTTATATTAAATATCCACAATAGATAAATCTATACATCAATAGGAGTTCTGATGTGACACTGCAGTATAAGTACTGGAATGATAACCACAGGGTAAATGGTTCAAATCCAGCAGTCCCTTCTCAGAAAATCTATAGGGTCACTATGGTTCAGAACCCTGCTGACTACACTTAACAACACCATACCTAAAGAGAATGAATTAGTGGTTTTCTGGTCAGCTTGCAGGATAAGAACTAAGCTGTATGTGGTTTGAACCCACCAGTAACTTTGGTGCGGAGAAGGGGAGAGATATGGTAGTCAGTCCTGAGAAGGTTTACAGTCTTGGAAACCCTACTGAGTTGTTTTACCATGTCTTATAGTGTTGCTCTGAGTTGAAATTGAATAGATAACAGTGTGATTTATTTAGGGTTAGCGGATGGGATAAATGGACAGTAACTTCTTGATGGTTATGGACTTCTTTGAGAGGAAAAAAAAAAGTTATATTAGATAATGATAGTTATACAATATTGTGAATGTAGTAAAAACTGTTGAATTGTATAGTCTAAGGTGGTTTAAATGATGAATTTTGCTAATTTTATTTAAATTAAAACAAAAACTGCATAGTTATGTTACTAGAATATTTGAATTTCTTAAAATAAGCTTGTTATTAGGCATTGTTCTTGTTAAGTGATGTCCAGTTGATTTTAAATCATAGCAATACTATATAGGGTTTCTGAGACTATAAATGTCTATGGGACCAGAAAGCCACATCTTTCTCTGAGGAATGGCTTATACTCTCAAGCCACCGAGCTTGTGATTCACAGTCCAGTGCTTATCTTCTAAAGCCACTGAGCTCCTCTTATTAGGTATGCTGTTGCTGTTAACACTTAACAGCATACCTAATAATCAATAACATCACTTATTCCCATTATTATTTCACATATTTTATGTTTTCCAACATATTAGATTTTTCTAGCAAACACCAATAGCAAAATAAGTAAAATTTAGAATGTTTGGACCTCCCTATGGGAACAGAGGAGAAAGAGAGCATGTGTGAGAGAGAAACATCATATTAAATCAACTCTGATATTCTGAAAGAATTGTCGCACCTCCCTGTGTAAGCAATGCATACCCTTTGCACTGTTAGAATAGGAGGTACTGTCTGAAGAAAGTATTGAATAGATACAGCATTATAAATATGATATCGACTTGGTCATCAGCATACAAATGGAAAACTAAGAAATCTTATTCAATTTTATTAAATGCATTTTTTACACAGATGAAGTCTCCATGACCCTCTATACTGTAATTCACATTTAAGACAGCTGCACTTTGCCTTTTTTACAAAACAAACTATCAGACCATGATGATAACAAAATAAAAGATGGCAAATACATCATCTTCCACAAAACAGAGTCAATTACTCCTGGCTTTGTATATGAAAAAATATTAAAATGATAACATCTTTCACACCCCATACCAAACCAGGTAAAGAAAAACAATTGCTTGGAAAAATCTATTTTCCTTTGAGAAATAGAAAGTAAAGTTTCTAATAGAGATGGTGCTTTCATGATTTATTAAATGTACTTTCAATTATAGGGCCAGAAATTAATTTTATAATAAGTATCCAACCATTTATTCATTGTAATATATGAGTTACATTACAACTAACATCTGTATATGAAATTAAGTAAGATAAATTTTAAGTTGAACATACAAATTTTTCTTTGTATTATTTTGACCTTTTTAAATTATTAAAATAGTTTTCCCACTTTGATATTTACCTTTACAACCTGATGTCTAGAGATTGGCTGATACTCTTACTTTCTTATACTACTATTTTAGTACTAGAACTTTGTTGGACAATGTTTAAATAGCTAAACATGCCTTTTAAAAAACTTTTTTATTGTGAAATGAGTGATAGTTTACATGAGAAAACATGGGCTTTACACCATCATTTCATTGCAATGATTACAATTTCCTCCATGTATCATCATTTGACAGTATTTGCTTTGATTCCCTCTGTTTTTTTTTGCGGGGGTTGGGGTTTGGGGGGAAGATAGGGAGGTACACACAAATACACTCACAAATCAACAATAATTCAAGCAACCAAAATTCACATTCTGCAAGCCTGTAAGCCCGTCTCCTGGCCACCAGCGCTCAGTCCCTCTCTTCTCATGAGTCTAGATTCCTCAGCTGCTCCCTCTCTCCATGTCCTCATCTCTGCCTCCATCTTTGATGTTGCTGCGTCTCTGGTTGTGGTCCTGCATTTCTGAGTCTGCTCTTCTCCCTTGATGGTCCTAGGGTCCTTTGTTTCTAGACTGTAATATTAATTACTCCCTTGTTTCTGTTATAAAACTTCTACATTTACAGTTGTGGCAATCACAAGTAATCATGATAACAATTACTCACTATTGAATCATAAGAATCTTATCCCCATCTCTTTTCACCAGACCCATCTAGATAAGATAAACACTGTTCAGTTGAGATTTTATCTTCCCCCACACACTCCTAAACTAAACTCCCTCTTGAAAATTTGTAAGCCAGTACCTTTGTGCCTTTATCACCCTCTCGTTTTAAGTAGCCAATGTCTAAGGTGCCCTTCCCTGTCTACACTGTATACAGAGGGGACAGGATTGATACTTGATGTGAAGTCTCCTAACCTCTCTGTTGGTATTTAGAGTTACCACCTCCATGAGTATAGGTCAAGTTCATCAGCTTGTAGCAATTGGGTCTTTAGCATTTAATGTATCAAATCTGTTCTTCAGATAATATCTAAATTCAGGTGGGATGTAGTCAAGGTCATATTTTGGCTCTTGTGGACTTGTTTTCATTTTCTTCAGCTTCAGTTTGAATTTGCATATGAGCAATTGATAGTCTGTTCCACAATCTGCCCCAGGCTTTGTTTTGACTGATGATATAGATTTCCATCGTTTCTTTCCACAGATGTATTCAATTTGACTTCTATTCATTCCATCTGGTGAAGTCCATGTGTATAGCCATCTCTTATGCTAGCTAAAGAAGGTATTTGAAATGAACAAATCTTTGATTTTTCAAAATTCTGTCATGTGATCTCCAGCATCATTTCTATTACCAAGGCCATATTGTCCAATGACTGTTCCTTCCTCTTTGTTTCCAACCTTTGCATCCTAATCACCAATAATGCTCAATACATCTTGATTGCATATTTGATCAGTTTCAGATTGAAGAAGTTGGTAGAATTATTTCATCTTCACTGGCTTTAGTGGTTGTTGTGTAAATATGAATAATAGTGGTATTAACTGGGTTTCCCTGTAGGCACATGGATATTATCCTATCCAGACAACATTGTACCTCATGACTGAGCTGGATATGTTCTTTTTGACAGTGAATGCAACACCATTCCTCTTCAATTTGTTATTCCCAGCATAGTAAACCATGTGGTTGTCAGATTCAAATGGCCAATACCAGTCCATTTCTGCTGCCAACCTCAAGGTCAGCAGTTCCAAACTACCAGTGGTTCCATGGGAGAAAGATGAGGCATTCTGCTCCTGTAAAAGATTAACAGCCTTGGAACCCATATGCAGGGTCACTATGAGTCAGAGCCAACTCCACAGTACTTAACAACAACAACAACAATACTTAAGATATCAATGTTTATTCATTCCATTTCATTTTGACAATTTATAATTTTCCTAGATTCATACTTCATACATTCCATGTTCTGATTACTAATGGATGTTTATAGTGGTTTCTCTTTATTTTGAGTTATGCTTCATCAGAAAATGAAGATCCTGTGGGTTTTACTCACATGGGCTTTACTCCATTTGCATCATCACAGTCAACTCTACTTTGAGGAGGCAGCTCTTTCCCAGTTGCAATGTGAGTGACTTTCAACCTGAGGGGCTCATTTTCCAGCACTGTATCTGACAGTTTATCTGCTATTCACAAGGCTTTCATTGACTAAATATTCTTAAGTAGTTTGTCACTCCTTCTTCCTAGTCTGTCTTTGTCTGGAAGCTCATCTGAAACCTGTCTACCATGGATGACCTTGTTGGTATTTAAAATACCCGTGGTACAGCTTCCAGAATCACAGCAACTCACAAGCAACCACAGTATGACAAACTGGCAGAAGAGTGGTGGGGAATATACTATACTGTCTGGCAATTAATTAAAATTTAATATCAAGACTTAAATATTCTTTTGGATATGAAATAATGACTCAACATAACAATGAATAATTATTCTGTTTAAGATAATTAATAGAAAATCTTCTTTATCATCTTATACAAATAAAAACACAGTTTTGAACAAGAGCTCATATTTACATGTCTCTTCTTAAAGAAGGTATGGAAGATATGAGATAGGTATGAATTAAAACTTTAAAACTAAAAATTTAACCAGTAAAATTCAAATATACTGTACTCATTTACCAGAAATTCTTCATGCTGAGGAAAACCACATTTATTCTAATAATAACAAACTGTGTTTAATATAATTTTTACTAATGTTATTCACATTTAAAATGTCAGTTGTGTATTAAAACTGTTGGCATAATATTAGACAGTCTCAGCCCAACAGCCATATACAGCAAGCTGAGAACACAGAAAATAAATCTATAACCTTTAATAGAGACATAGTTGAAGTGATTGAGAAAGATTGTTTTAGGAAATATTATTATATCTTTGATTCACCGAAACCTATAAGAAAATTAATTTTATATTACAAAATAATAGGACATTCTTTAGAATATCTGTTTTTGCATTTTTTCAAATATGGATCTGGTCTAATATTCAAGTGTTAGAAAATAATGAATAAATTAAATTATGAAAGGTAAATCACTGCATTTATACAGGTTTCACAATAAGAAAAATTCATAGTTCATATTTGGAAACTTACAAATTTGTAAATATTTCTAAGCATGACTTGCTATGAAATTAAAAACAGAATAAATCCATGGAAAGGCCATGCTAACATTCAGATAAATTGGATTGGGAAAAAATGATGTACAACACAAATATTTTTGACAGAATCATTTGTGTATAAAAATTGAAGATAAAGATAAATGTATAATCTTTCATGGGTAATATATATGAAGAGGTTGAAAGCAATGCATTTAAGACCATCCAATGCTACAATTTAAAGAGAACAGACTGAATTCACATTCTTTTATATTATCAAGAGAAATGAGCTTGGGGTCATCTATATCTTTTTTTATTTAGTATGTAAAATATTTGCCGTGGAACAAATTGACTGTATATGGCACATTGCACCATGCCATCCTTGGCAATGCAACATTGACGCCAGCACACTTATCAAAATGTAGATTTTTCCCTGTGACGAGGATTCCATCTGTAGGATAAACACTGAAGTATGAACCTGAAGGTTAGTAGTTCAAACCTACCAACTGCTTTGAGGAAACCACAAACAGCATCGCTATGAGTCGGAACTGACTCAATGGCAAAAAACAACAACAACAGCGTAATGGAGAAAATATTTTACATAATGGAATTATATTGTATTTTTAAGAAAAGTATGTTATATCCATGACAAATTAATATATTGGGTTTTGTTGTTGTTGTTAGGTATTTTTGAGTCAGTTCTGACTCACAGCAACACTATGCACAACAGAATGAAACACTCCCTGGCCTTGCATCTTCCTGACAATTGTTGCTATGTTTGAGCCCATTGTTACTGTCACTGTGTCAGTCCATCTCATTGGGGGTCTTCTTCTTTTTCATGGACCCTCCACTTTACCAAACATAATGTCTTTCTCCAAGGACTGACCCCTCCTGATAACATGTCCAAAGTATGTGAGAAGAAAGCTTACCATTTTAGCCTTCAAGGAGCATTCCAGGTGCAACTCTTCCAAGGTAGATGTGTTTGTTCTTCTGGTGGTCAATGGTACTTTGAATATTTTCTTTCAACAACATAATTCAAATGCATTGATTCTTCTATGATCTTCCTTTTCATTGTCCAATTTTGACATGTATAAGAGGCAATTGAAAATACTCGACTTGGGTCAGGTGAACCTTCGTTCTCAACTGCTATCTTTGTTCTTGACCACTTTAAAGAGGTCTTTTGCAGCAGATTTGCCTAATGAAGTATACATTTTGATTTCTTGACTGCTGCTTCTATGAATGCTGATTGCGGATACAAACAAACTGACGTCTAACAACCTCAATCTTTTCCCCATTTTTTATAATATTATTTATTGGTCCAGTTGTAAGGAGTTTTGTTTTCTTTACACTGAAGTGAAACCCATGTTGAAGGCGGTCCTCTTTGTTGCTCATCAGTATTTTAAGTCCTCTTCCTTTGCAGCAAACAAGGTAGTATTATCTGCATATCACAGTTTGTTAGTTAGTCTTTCACCAATTCTGGTGCTGTTCATCTTCATATAATTCAGTTTCTCCAGTTATTTCCGCAGCATACATAGTGACTAAGTATAGTGAAAGGATACAAACCTGGCAACACCTTTCCTGATTTCAAATCATTCAGTATACCCCTTTTCTGTTGGGGCAACTGCCTCTTGGTCTATGTATAGTTTCCTCATGAATGCAATTGCTATTGTTGTTAAATGCCGCTGAGTAGTTCTGACACACAGCGACACTGTATAGGGTTTCTAAGGAGAGGCTGGTGAGCTTGAACTGCCAAGCCTGTGGTTCAAACCGACTTTGCAGTTCAGTGCATTAACCCATTTGCTGTTTTTCATATGCTACATCTTGAAATCACTGAATATCAACCATTTCTTTTTGCACAATAATTCTGTGTATTCCTTCCATCTTCTTTTAATGCTTCCTGCATCATCCAATATTTTGCCCAGAGAAACCTTCAATATTACAAGTGGAGGATTGCTGAGCACGTTCTGCGTTTTTGGCTTTCTAACTCTAGGTCTTTGCACATTTCATTATATATATGACTTTGTCTTCTCTAGCTGTCCTTTGATTTCTACACTCAAAAGCAAGTTTCAGAGTCTCTCTGATGTCCGGTTTTTTCTTTTCTTTCTGTATTTTTAATGAACTTTTGCATTTATCCTGTATGATGTTTTTGATGTCATACCACAGCTCTTCTGGTCTTCCATCATTGGTATCTAATGCATCAATTCTGTTTGTTGTTTAGATGATCTCTAAATACAGGTTTTCATTTGTTTTGTTGTTGTCATCGAGTAGATAGATTTGTTTTGATTTTTTTCATCTTCAGCCTGAACTTGCATATGAGCAATTGATGGTCTGGTTCACAGTTGTCACCAGGCCTTGCTTTGGCTTACGATATGAAGCTTTTCTACTATCTTTTCACAGAGAGGTAGTCTATGTGATTCCTGTGTATTTTATCTGGTGAAGTCCAGGTGTATAGTCACCTTTTATGTTACTTTAAAAGGTATTTGAAATGAATAAACCCTTGGTCTTGCCAAATTCTATCTTACGATCTCCAGCATCATTTTGATCACCAAGATCATATATCCCATATGCTTCTTTGTTCCTAACGTTTTCATTCCAATTACCAGTAATTGTACATGAATCTTGATTGCTTGTTTGATCAATTTCAGAAAGAATAAGTTGGTAAAATTCTTCAGTTTCATTATCATTGGCTTTAGTGGATGGTGAATATATTTTAATAATACTGATATTAACTAGTCTTCTTTGTACGTGTATGGATATTATTCTATCATAGAGACAATGAACTTCAAGATAGATTTTGATACATTCTTTTTCAGGATTAATTCAATGTCGTTACTTTTGAATTTTTAATGAGTCTTCCTCCAATCCTGATGCCACATTTTTTTTTTTTTTCATATAATCCAGCTTCTCTGATTATTTGCTCAGCATACAGGTTGAACAAGTATGGTGAAAGCATACAACCTTGTCGCACACCTTTCTTAATTTTAAATCATTCAGTGTTCCCATGTTCTTTTCAAACAACTACTTCTTGGTCAGGTACAGATTTCTCATGAGCACAATTTAGTGTTCTGTAATACCCACACTTCGCGGTGTTGTACTGTATGCTTAGCAAATAATCTGAGAAGCTGGATTATATGAAGAAAAATGTGGCATCAGGATTGGAGGAAGACTTATTAACAATGTGCGATATGCAGATGATACAACCTTGCTTGCTGAAAGTGAAAAAGACTTAAAACATTTACAGATGAAGATCAAAAAGCACAGCCTTATGGATGAATTACATCTCAATGTCAAGAAAACAAAAATCCTCACCACTGGACCAATAAACAACATTCTTATCAATGGAGAAAAGATTGAAGTTGTCAAGGACTTCATTCTTCTTGGATCAACTATCAACTGTCATGGAAGCAGCAGTGAAGAAATCAAAGACACATTGCATTAGGCAAATCTGCCCCACAAGACCTTTTTAAAGTGCTGAAAATGCATGTGAAAGCTAGGCAGTGAATAAGGAAGACCCTAGAAGAATTGATGCTTTTGAGTTATGGTGTTGGAGGAGAATACTAAAGGTGCCACGGACTGCCAAAAGAACCAATAGATCTGTTTTGGAAGAAGTGCAGCCTGAGTGTTCCTTGAAGGCTAGGATGGCAAGCTTCGTCTCTCATACTTTGGACATACAGTCAGGAGGGAACAGTCGCTGGAGAAGGATGTCATGCTCGGTAAGGTGGAGGGTCAGAGAAAAAGAAGAAGACCCTCAACGAGATGGATTAACTAGGTGGCGGCATCAATGAACTCAAGCGTGGCAAAAGTAGTGAGGTTGGCCCAGAATCGGGCAGTGTTTTGTTCTGCTGTGCATAGGGTTGCTATAAGTTTGTACCAACTCGATGGCACCTAACAACAACAACTTTTGAATTTGTTGTTCCTGGAATAGTAAACCTGTGATTGTTTGATTCAACAGGGGCAATACCAATCCATTTCAACATACTATTATCTCAATACCAATCCATTTCAACATACTATTATCTAGGATATTGATATTGATGTGTTAGATTTCAGTGTTTACAACTACCAATGTTCTTGGATTTGTATATTGCTAATACAAGTTCTGATTATTAGTGCGTGTTCTAGCTGTTTCTCCTCATTTTGAGTTGTGTGGAAATCTTTACTCCGTTGGTGTCTGAGGACTCCAGAGTTCTTCTCCAATTGTATTTGGAGTGCCTTCGAACCTGAGAGTCTCATATTCTGGAAATATATCTTACACTGTTTTGCTACTATTCATAATGTTTTCTTATGCATGTTCTATATTTGACAAAGTTCAGCTGCTATTCATAAGGTTTTCAGTGGCTAAACATTCAGAAAAAGCCTATTTCTCCTCCTTCTTAGTGTGTTTTAAGCTGAATCTCTGCTACAATCTGTTCACCAGTGGTGACCCTACTGATATTTAAAAGACCACTGGCATAGCTTCCAGCATCACAGCAATCCACAAGTCAACATCAACACAGTATGAAAGCAAGTGGTAGGTTCAAGTGTGTTGTTGTTGTTGTTAGGTGCCATTGAGTCTGTACTGAATCACAGTGATCCAATGCACAACAGAATGAAACACTGACTGGTCCTTGGCCAACCTCACAATTGTTGCCACAATTGAGACAATTGATGCTGCTACTTTGCCAATGCATCTTGCTGGGGTCTTCCTCTTTTTCTCTGACCCCCCACCTTACCAAACTTGATAGCCTTCTCCAGCAACTGGTCCCTCCTGACATTAGGTCCAAAGTATGAGAGATGAAGTTTGGCCATCCTGGACTCCAAGGAGCACTCTGGCTGCACTTCTTCCAACACACATCTTTTGGTTCTTTTGGCAGCCCATGGTGCTTTCAATATTATCTTCCAACACCATAACTCAAAAGCATCAATTCTTCTGTGGTCTTCCTTATTCACTGTCCAGCTTTCGCATGCATATGAGGTTATTGAAAATACCATGGCTTGGGTCAGGCGCACCTTAGTCCACAAGCTGACATATTTACTCTTCAACGCTTTAAAAAGACCCTGTGCAGCAGATTTGCCTAATGTAAAATGTCGTTTGATTTCTTGACTACTGCTTTCATGGGTGTTGATAGCTGATCCAAGAAGAATGAAGTCCTTGACAACTTCAATCTTTTCTTCATTGATAAGAATGTTGTTTATTGGTCCAGTGTTGAGGATTTTTGTTTTCTTTCCATTGAGATGTACTCCATACCAAAGGCTGTGCTCTTTGATCTTCATCAGTAAGTATTTTCAATCCTCTTCACTTTCAGCAAGTTAAATTGTATCATCTGCATATCGCACGTTGTTAATAAGTCTTCCTCCAATCCTGATGCCACAATCTTCCCTTGGCCTTATTTTGGCTGATGATATGGAGCTTTTCTACTTTCTCTTTCCAAAGATGTATTCATTTTGATTTCTATGTATTTCATCTGGTAAGGCCCATGTGTATATTTGTCTCTTATGCTGTCTAAAGGAGGTATTTGAAATGAACAAATCATTGGTTTTGCAGAATTCTATCATGTGATCTCCAGTATCATTTCTATCACCAACATGTATTTATTTTTATACATCTTGATTGCACATTTTATCAATTTCAGATTAAAGAAGTTTGTAGAATTATTCTGTTTCATCCTCCCTGGCTTTAGTGGTTGGTGCATAAATTTGAATAACAGTGGCATTAACTGGTCTTCCCTGTAGGTGCATCGATATCATCCTATCATAGACAACATTGTACCTTATGACTGATCTGAATATGTTCTTTTAGACAATGAATGCAACACCATTCCTCTTCGATTTGTCATTCGCGGCGTTGTAAACCATGTGATTGTCAGATTCAAAATTGCGAATACCAGTCCATTTCAGCTCACTATTGCCTAAGATATCTATGGATATGCATTCCATTTCATTTTTAACAATTTCCAATATTCTTAGATTCATACTTCATACATTCCATGTTTTGATTATTATTGAATGTTCATAGTTGTTTCTCTTCATTATGAGTTGTGCCCCATCAGCAAATGAAGGTCCCACAGGCTTTACTCACTCAGGCCTTACTCCATTTACTTCATAATAGTCAACCCTACTTTGAAGAAGCAGCTCTTCTCTAGTCACATTTAGAGTGTCTTCCAATCTGAGGGGCTCATTTTCCAGCACGATATCTGACAGTGTTTCTCTGTTATTCATAAGGTTTTCAGTGATTAAATATTTAGAAATAGTTCGCCTCTACTTTTTCCTGGTCTTTCTTCTTCTGGAAGCTCATCTGAAACCTGTCTACTGTAGGTGACCTGCTGGTATTTCAAATACCCATGGCATAGTTTCCAGAATCACAGCAATTCACAGGCCACTACAGTTTAACAAACTTGCAGACAAGTGTTAGTTCAAGTATATAAATGTTCTTAAATAATTAAGGAATTCACATGGAGATCTATAGTACATACATGCATACATGCATAATATATGCTCACATATATATGCACACACAGATACATATATATACACACATACACACTATTTATAAAGATGTTTTCATTTCATCTGCTTACAATAGCTCTATTTCTAAAAGATATTTTTCTTTAACCCAGATACAAGTTTTTTGTCTTTATGCATGGTAAACTTTGAATAACTTAAAAAGTGTTATTGTTACTCTAAAATTTCAACTTATTCACTACATTCTCTAAAAATTCCTTTGCTTACATTCTCAGAATAAATTCTTTATTCTCTCTGATTTTCCGTGGTGTCTATGGCATACTTTACTATTCTATTTTTAATAACTTTATAATAACAAATAGCATATTTGTTATAATAATTAAATTGAGTGATAATGATATAAAGTATATAGCTAAAAACAGTTAACAAGGTCTTTCCTTAATTAATTGCCATATAAATTATCTTTTAACATCTTAAAATTTATTTTTACATATTTTCTAAAGCAAATTCAGAAAGACTAAGTTAGTACTAACTCAACTCTGTATATTTACACACAATTTAGGTTGCCCAATTAATTAATTTATAATATAAGTATCAATGTCACAGAGACTGTAATGGAAAATATTTGGGACAAAGCTTATGTTTTGTTATGAGCAAGAGGTCAAAATCAGGAGAGAGTCTTTGATTCTAGGTTTTAATTGTACAAAACACCAGATGATGTTAAACGCTTCAAAATGTACGTCTTATGTGGTTAGTTTCTGTTGGCTCCATCTAAAAAGTGACCCTATATGTAATAGGATAAATGATGCTCAGTCTTGTGCTTTTTTCAAGATAGTTGGTGTATTTAAATCCACTATTGTGGTTATTGAGTCGACCTATCCATTAATCTTTCCCTCATTCTTACTCTATATACAAATAAAAAATTTCTTTACTTGCTATGGTAGATTGAATTGTATTACCCCAAAATGTGTCAATTTGGCTGAATCATTATACTCAGTATATTTGGAGTTATATAATGATGTAATGTGGTAATAAGGCATACTAATCCATCATTATGTGATCTAAGATGAAAATGAGTCAAAAATTATCTACACTATGGCTGTAGGATTTGTTTTAATCAACTTTTAGAAAAGACAAATACATTATTTTTTGACACAATTTCCCTGCTTCTCAATACACTTTGTCCACCTATCAACAAGCTTTTGTATTCCTTTATTAAAAAATGTTTTAGACTGAGCTGGGAGCCACAAATGCACTGCTATCTTTACTTCTTCATTAGAGGTTAATCTTCCTCGAAGGGCTGCTTCCAGGAGACCAAACAGGTAAAAGTTCAATAAAGCAACATCAGGACTATAGGAAGAATGCTTTATTTAACATCTCAAAATGAAGTTTTTACAGTGCCCACAGTGTAGCTAGAGGTATGCAGATGTACATTGTCATACAAATTGACAATGCCCTTGGATATATGTCCTCTGCATTTAATCAGAATTGTAGGCTTCAGCTATCAATGAACATCTCACTGTAAGGAGCACTGTTGATTGTTGAAATTTTTCCTGATAACGTTCCAATACTTGCCCTTGAGAATCCAAGTAAACTATTGTTGTTGTTGTTGTCAGGTGTCATCGAGTCGGAACCGACTCATAGCGACCCCATGCACAGCAGAACGAAACAATGTCTGATACTGGGCCAACCTCACTACCGCTGCCACACTTGAGTCCATCAATGATGCCACCTGGCTAATCCATCTCGTTGGGTGTCTTCACTTTTCCAGCTGATGATTGACTTTTGAACAGTTTCTTGGTCAGCAATTAAGGATGTTTCCTTTCTATACTTTGCCATTTACTGTCAGGCTTATAGTGATAAATCTGTATCTCATCACCAGTAACAGTAAATTACCTCTGAGGACACTAGTGATATTGAACTGCTGACTTTGTGGTTCACAATCTAGTGCTTATCCTACAGAACTACACCAGGACTTAAAACAAAAACAAAAATAAAAAAAACCCAACAACAATAGAGACAAATAATATTATATGTATAATCCTATAATAAAAACAATATACAATTCTATGTATAATATGCATAGATAGGCATTCAAGATGAATAGGTGTAGGAAGAAGAAAATGACTATACATAGGCTTGAAAGAATATGTTTATATTGTTGTTGTTATTAGGTGCCATCAAGTCAGTTCCAACTCATAGTAACCCTATGTATAAAAGAACAAAGCACTGACCATTGCTGTGGTATCCTCACAATTGTTGTTGCCCTTGATACCATTGATATTGCTACTGTGTCAATCCATCAATTTGGGGGTAAATCCTCTTTTTCACTGACCCTCCATTTTACCTAGTATGATGTCCTTTCCTGAGGTCAGTCCCTCCTAATAACATGTCTGAAGTATGAGAGACAAACCTCTTTCAAGATTTGCTATTCAAGCAGCCCAGGATACTTTTTTGTTTGTTTGTTTACCTTTTTATTATGAATTGAGTGCATCCATAAGCAAAAGTCCAGTTCATCAAATTGTACAAATGTATACTTGTTCACAGTATCTAACATCTTTAACTTCATCTGATTGAGTTTTGGTCAAGTCATCATTCAAGTTAGGTCAAATTGGTACTAACTGCAAGTATGGGAATTCACTCACACCTTCCAACACTTTAGACCAGCTGACTGCTTCACTCTCAGTCCTATCCCCCAGGGGCTAGGCCAGAGCCCATGTGCTCAGGAGTTCACACATCTACTTAAACTTCAGACCAGCCAGCCATTCCTCTTCTCTCTTTCATCTCAAGGTCAACAGGTGTCAATAGAATATGGCCAAACTCAGCTCATGTCTTTAATGCAACATTTCTCCCACTTCCACTCACAAGTAGACTCAAGAGATTACCAATGAGCACACTAGACTGTTCGTGGGCTTCTTTTAAGGTTCAGTTCTAGAAAACAGTTTTCTCTGTCATGGATTATTCATAGGTAGAGCCATGGCTGATTTAAAGATGACTTGCCACATAATCCACTGTCACTCATCTATTTGACAGAATCATTTTACGTGAATGTTCTATGTTGTCATCAGCTGTAGACATGGATGGATATTTTCATATAACTGGAGTATAGATTATTTTTCACTTACCATAGTGTAACATAATTACATGTCTGATGAGATCCTCGGTGAGCAGCCCATCAATTGAAAAGAAGTTTCCTTGAGTGTATGGCCTGTAACATCTTTTATCTAACAAAGATATATGGAGAGAGTAGTCAGCAGAGAATGAGGGACTTACTACCACCAAGAAAAAAGAGGCCGTGTGGAGTGCAACGTTTGAGTCTGGGGTTCTGGCACCATGAAGTTCCTAAATTTAGGAAAAGACTAAAGTCAAGACACATGGAGATCTCCAAAGAATATTGTGCCTACAGATGCTGAAAAGAGACAACAACCTTTTGCCAGAGCTGATCAAAAGAGAAAGTATTCCCCTAGAGGCAGCACTAAATTAAATGATACAGGAAACCCCAAAAGAAGAAGAAAGAAACACACAAAGTTACTGAACCCAAAATCAATGTATAAGTGTTGTTGAGTTGGCTCCAACTCATAGTGACCATCTGTATAACATAAGGAAACACTGCCCATTTCTGGGCCATTCTCCCAATTGTTGTGTTTGCGCCCATTATTGCAATCACTATGCCAATTAAACTCAGTAGGTGCCTTCTTCTATTTATCTAACCTTTTACTTTACCAAGCATGATGTCTTTTTATAGCAACAGGCATCTCTTGATAACATGTCCAAAGTATATGACATGGTCTCACCATTTTCACTTGTAAGCCACATTCTGAGTGCATTTTCTAAGACAGATTTCTTTCTTATTCTGGTAATCCATGTTACCTTCATTATTATTCACCAACACCATAATTCAGTGCATTTTTTGACTACTGCATTTCTGAGTATAGACTGTGGATTCAAGTAAAATGAGATCCCTCATAACTTCAATATTTTCTCCACTTATTATGTTGTTGTTTATTGGTCCAGTTGTGAGGATTTTAATTTTGTTTTCTTTACATTGAATTTTAATTCACAGTGAAGGCTATCTTATTTGATCTTCTGTGTTCTTTGACCAAACAGAAGAAGTATTGTATACTAGAGAACCAGTGGTACTGAAGAAAGAAGTTCAAGCTATACTGAATACATTTGAGAAAAACGGGACTCCAAGAATTGATGAAATACCATTTGAGATGTGACATTGGAAGAAATTTGCTAAGGAATTTGAAGATAGCTACCTAGCTAGTCCAGTGGAAGATATCCATACCTATGCCCACTCCAAATAAAGGAATCCAACAGACTATAGATATTAGCTAACTATATCATTAATATCATTTGAAAGTACAATTTTGCTGAAAATAATTCAAAACACAGTTGCTGCAGTATATGAACTGAAAACTGCTGGAAATTAAAGCTGGAATCAGAAAGGACATGGAATGAGTGATATTATTATTGATGTCAGATGTAGCTTGACTTAACAGAGAATACAAAAATACTTTTATTAATATTTTATTGACTATGCCAAAACATTCAACTTTGTGGACCATAAAATATATTGCTAATACTGTGAAGAATGAGAGTTCTAGAATACTTAATTATGCTCACAAGGGGCCTGCACTCAAACTAAGAGATAGTCACTGAAACAGAACAAGGGGATAGTGCCTGATTCAAACTTAGTAAAGGTGTTTGTTAAGGTAATATTTTTCCACCATACTTATTCAATCTGTATTCTGAGCAAATAATTCAAGAAGTTAGTCCATATGAAAAGAATGTTACATCAGGTCTGAAGGAAGATTCATTAACAATCTACCATACACAGATGACACAACCTTGATTTCTGAAAATGAAGAGGTCCTATAAGTGCTTCACTTACTGATGAAGATCCAAAACTACAACATTGAATATGGCTTACACCTCAGCATAAAAAACAAAACCCCTCACAATTGGACCAATAAGCAACATCATAATAAATGGAGAAAAGTTTGAAGTTCTCAAGGATTTAATTTTACTTAAATCCTCAATCAATATTCATGGAAACAGCAGTCAAGAAATCAAATGAATCACACATTACATTGGGCAAATCTGCTGCACAAGATCTGTTTAAAGTGTTAAAGAATAAAGATGTTTTACTTTGAAGTGTAAGGCATGCTTAACTAAGTTATGGTCTTTATAATTTCCTCACATGCATGTGAAGGTTGGACAATGTAAAAGAAAGGTCAAAGAATTGACACTTATGAATTATGATGTTGGGCAAAAATATTGAATAGACCCCAGACTGATAGAATAACAAACAAATATGTCCTGGAAGAAGTACAACCAGGATCCTCCTTAGAAGCAAAGAGTGCAGTATTTTGTTACCCTTAAATCGAACATATTATCTGGAGTGAGCAACTGCTGGAGAAAGACATTATGCTTGGTTAAGTAGAGGGTGAGTGAAAAAGAAGATGACTCTTCACAGGCCAATTGACACAGTGGCTGCAACAATGAACACAAATATATCTGTCATTGTTTGGCTGGCACAAGACTGGACAAGATTTTGATTATTTATTATACATGGAACAAGTTGGCAGGAGCCAACTTGACAGCATTTAAGAAAAACAACATTCCATCTACATATTCAGTTTAACTTGACCTTTTCAAATTTTTTTACAAAACGTTCTGCCAATTTTTGTTTATGGCACCATTGTTGTTGTTGTTAGGTGCCATCAAGTTGGTACTGACTTACAGCCACCCTATGCACAACAGAACAAAACTCTTCCTGGTCCTGCAACAATTTCATGATTATTGCTATGCTTACTGCCATTGCTGCTGCCACTGTGCCAATCCATCTCATTGGAAGTTGTCCTCTTTTCTACAACACTCATTTCCCCATTTTCTGGGAATTCCAACTGTTGAACATTTTACTAACACTTTTTATTATCATGCTTTATTTTACCATTCTAGGTGTAATGCTGTAGGATAAGCCTTGGACTTCTAATCTCAAGGTCAGTGATACAAATCCACCAGACACTTTGAAAATAATACACTGTCACTATGAATTGGAACCAACTCAACAGCACTTAAAAACAACACAGCTACTATGTAATGCTAGCCAGTACACTTTTTTTTTTTTTTTTCCTGGAAGACTAATCACATTAAGGCTCCATATAATAAGCACTGGACTATTAACCACAAAGTCCATGGTTCATGACCACAGCTGCTCTGCAGGAGAAAGAACAATGAGGATTTTCCTTCCTTCAAAAATTAAAAAGTCTTGGAAACCCTATGCAGGATCACTATGAGTTGGAACTGACTTGAGACACTTAACAACAGCACCAAGAACAATCACATTAAACACCCTGGCACTAGCCATCCCTTCTAGAGCACTCTACTTCTCAGCTGGCTTGACTAATTCCCTACAATGGCCACACAGAACTCAGATAACATATTCACAGTTAAGGGCTTTATTCTGGAGGTTAAAAAGGTACAATGCAGGATCGGAAAGTGCTCAAAGCACATTTCTTCCAGGTCAGAACAGCCTCTCCTCTGCTGTACCCACAGGCAAGTCACTCTCTGACCCTTGGGTTGGTCTCTGCTCTGTTCTAGTAATGTTAAAAAAAGTTATTTTAAGGCTGCTGATATGTGCTTACAGGGTACTTTACTTTATGCTAAGCATCTGCCGGAAGTCACTCAGCTCTAGCTCATCAACCAGCAAACTTGGCCCTCCCAATTTAGTGTCTGAAAGTACCCCTCCTAGCCAGCAACCCTCCTGACTAAAGTCACAGAGATTTACTTGCTCCTTGAGCTGAGCAATCTGCTGCTCTGGCTTTTGATTCTGCCACCACTGCTTGTCTTTCATTCCTCCACTCCTCCACTGCTACTTCTCCAGTGCCATTATTTAATGCCCAGGATTACAGGAGATACAATGCACAAAGATCTCAGGATTCAAATGATGCACTCTATTCCTGGCTCTGCTTCCTTGATAGGAGTGAGACTTCCGGCTTCTGAGATGACTCCTTTTATAGCCATGACAGAATTTAGACTTTCACAATTAACCTGCTTAATAAAAAGTGACAACTGAATCATAAACTACATCATCATCTTCTCCCATTGTCTCTTACCCAGACCCATCAGGAAAAGGTCATCAGGTGGGAGTTTATAAAGATTTTGGCTAAATGAGACATTAAATAATTCACTGCACCACATACTTCCTCATATGCTTTTTGTCTACTCTGATATTTTAATTTGTAAATTTCTGTTCAAATATTTTCCCATATATGTATTTCTTTATTTTGTAATGTCTGTTATAGTCTTATAAATTTGTAAGAGTTCTTTTAATTGTTTGGTATATGATTCCTTTTTCAATGTACATTTTCCAAATATCTTCTTCCAATTTATGGTTCGCCTTTTTATTGACACTCTTCTATGTGACATCCCATCTCCACTGGTTAGTTCATAATCTTTCATGTGAAAATTTCATGATTTCAAGTCTGAGAGGTCAAGCCTTTGTTTGTATCATTTTGATAATGCCCTATTGGCCAAAATAACACATTTGGCCAATGCTTCATTCTAGATAAGAGAAATTGTCTCCACCTCTTATTTTGAGGAATTTCACATTTTACCCGGAAGGTATATATCTGTTAAGGACAGAAAGTTGTTTTGTTCACATTTGTAATCTATCTCAGAGCCATAAGTATGAATTTAAAAATTATTTTATGCTCTATTACCACAGCAGTTTCTCTCAAGAAGAACTTTGCAAACATGTGAAGGTAGCAAGAATCTCAACTCTCCTTTTCACCTTTTCTCAAACTTCTACCCACCACATACATCGTCCCAGAAATCTCCTAGGTAAAGTGGTTGGACACTTAGGACTTTTCTAGTTTTCAGTCACTCATAGCAGAGCCATAGATCTACTACTGTTTTCATTCTCCCAGAACAGAGCCACACAGGTTAGGCTTAGCCCAATCTTCTGCCCATCACCAGATTTGGCAAAATCTCTCAGGGAAGATAACTGGCTATCACAGGAACTGTCCTTCCTGAAAGGGACTTTGTCTTCTGGTCTCCATTACATTGGCAGCCCTCCAAGTCTATCAAAATATAGTATTTGCAAGTTTTTGTATTTTATTTGTTTCAAGAAGAGCATTCAGCTGTTGTGCCCTATTGGAGTTTAATCAGATGTAGAATAAATAGCAGTACTTGAAAATTCATTTCTTTTTTATTACTGTGCCAACATACTTGGTAATTTTTAATTCAATCTTAGGCATTTTGTATTAAAAATTGTAAAGGTTCAAAATAATGTTATTTTCAGTAGAGAATTTATTTTGATTAGAAAAAAGGGTATGTCTCCCTCATTTATTGTGGGTTTGAGAGGATTTGAACCAGAATTCTATCTCTTTTAAGAGCAGGTCTGTGTCCACTTTAAACTTATTCCAAGGGAATAGCTGTTGAATAGGAACTAGTGAGAGCTTGGCTGTTCTCCAAGGACCCTTCTTCTTGGCTGCACCGGTACTCTGATGTTTTATATTATTGCTTATATTATTAACAACAATTTTACTTACCTTTTCAGTCTTTAAAACCTGTTGCTGTCAAATAAACTCAATATAACACAAAATTAATGATTTTGCATATATGCATGTGTATAGGGTATGTTGAAATTAGTATTATTGTCTGTAAAAATTGGATCAAATCAAACACCATGGAAAGTACAAGTAAATGATGTTTAGACAGAATTTACCAGGTTTTAAACAAGGAGATATAGACTGCATATTGGGAAAAAAATCATAACTGTTGTGAAGAATGAGCAACTTGTCGATATTCTAAGATATTAAAGAATTTTCCTGGAATCTTAAAAAAAATCAAGGAGTAATTTACCTGCAATGGCCATAGCACTGCAGATATATTGAAATTAAATGAATGCATATCAGTATTTTTAAAAGACCATGCTATTATTGAGAGAAGAAATCTTTAAATAGTTTTTCAGTTTTTGAATTCAATAAAATATATCGAGTCTATTCAGCACTCAAAAAAATTTTATGGTATAAAGCTGATTAAATGATGCATGCTATCAATTCTAAATTAGACACCATTTTCAAGCTGTGGTTCACATACATGATTGGTATTATATTATTTAGAAACTCCTAGTATAGTCAGTATGGAAGTGCGGTGATTCCATACACTAAGCACTGAACTAGTTTGAGCCAGCCAGTCATTTTGCGAGAGAAAGATAAGTCTTTCTGTTCCCACCAAGATTGAAAGCCTTGGAAACCCTATACAGATCTCTATGAGCCAAAACCAACTCCATGACACTTAGCACTAACAAAAGTATTAGCAAATTTACATCCAATACTGAATTTTGTCAGATTTCCATTGAATAAGTCTGTAATACACATGAAATAAATAAGCTTTTATATGTCTTTGCTGAAAAGAGAAAGAAAACTTTTATGCTTAAAAACAAATACCTACATATCTATCCACTCCAGCAAAGGAATATTACATATCTAGTAAGTAGGTATGAAGAGTAATACAAAATGGGTTTGTTAATCATGCTATAGAATATAGTTTGGGGCTATAGAATATATGATACTGTGAGTAAAAATGGAAATGTCTTTATTGTAAAGAAAATCAGTTAGTAATTTTGGTGTCCATAGAAATTTTCTTCATTAGATACGTAAAGCCAGAAACCTGTGATAACATACTCTCTCTGCCACTTATTGTTATGTGCTGTCAAGTCGGTTCTGACTCAGCAACTCTATATAGGGCGTCCAAAGAGCAGCTGATGGATTTGTATCTTAGTTTTCTTCTGTAAAATGTGCAAAATGATATCAATTACTAATATAATTAAATTATACAATTATATGGTATGTCTGATATTTTGCTGTGGGATAAGCATTGAACTACTAACTTCAAGGTCTATAGTTCAAGCATACCAAACACTTCTCAGAAACCATATACAGAGTTGCTATGAGTCAGAACCAAGTTGACTTGAAAACATTTAACAACAAATAACAACATGATATGTCTAATAGAATCTTGGTTTTGATAAGATTGTCAATGACTAAATATTTGGAAATAATCCATCTCTCCTTCTTCTTAGCATTGCATTGAGAACATGCTTGCATTTAGAACATTCAGTATCTGCCCCACTGTACACCTTTTTTAAAGAGTAGCACAACAAGGCAAGTCATGAAACAGATCTTCCTTCTGTTTGCTATAGCTAGTCTTTCCAACAGATTTGAGTTGCCAGAGTAACACAGAAGATTAATGAAAAGCCAATTTTTAAAAAAATGTTTTATTGGGAATTATATGATAGTTTACATGGGAGAACCTTAGTCTTACATTCATT
>NW_006408520.1:53870720-53872696 GCF_000296735.1 Chrysochloris asiatica
CTGTATATTCTGGAAATGAGTCCCTTGTCTGATATGTCATTGCAAAAGATTTTTTCCCATTCTGTGGGTTCCCTTTTTACTCTTCTGGTGAAGTCGAAAAGCCAATTTTTGGCAAGTGATTTGGTGTCACAACTTTCTCCTTGTGGGATGATAATGGATTTTCTGTGTGTATGATGCTTCCTAAAGCTTTATCATTTTTGAAAACAAAACAAAAATCTCATACTTCATTATAGTGGCAATGCTAGATAGAGTCATTTATTCTGTAAAACAATTTGCCACTCAAGCAGAAGGAATTATGCACTAGAAGTGCAAATTTAATGAAATTTCAACATGTATAGATTATGAAACATTCTACAAATTCAGCTGAGCAATAAATGTCCATTTCTATCCTATATCTCATTTAAACTGTGAAAAATTCCACTCTATACTTGTGGGATGAAGGTAAAAAAGGCAGATTGCATTTTAATACTTTTTGAAAATAATTTTCACCATATTGTTGCTGTTGTTAAGTGTCTGGAGTCAATGCTGACTCATAGCTACCTATATAGGGGTTCCAAAGCTGTAAATTATTGTGGGAACAGAAAACCTCATTTTCACCCATAAAGCAGTTGGTGGCCTCGAACAACCAGCCCTGTGGATCTTGATCTCATGATTTCTCAGAAAACAATTTAGTAAACCCCAGAGGTCTTAAAGCCATATTTGTATATCAGTGCCTTAAAAAGCAAAACCAAACCAAAGAAGCCTAGTATTTTTAGTAATATAAAGAAGTGTAGCCTTTGAATTTGTTGCTATATAAATTGTGAGGAATTAGAGACTCAGAACATTACTGTATTCATCATGGGAACAAGCATCCTTTCAAATAAATACATTCTTCCTCACCAATTTTCACACTTCCTTTCAAATAGCTTTTATTCTCAAGTCTCCTAGTTTGAAATAAATTTATGTATATTACATATAAAAGGATTTAAATGCTTCCACACTTACTAAATTGCATTATATCACTGACACCATTCATTTCTTTGCACTTGACTGGATTTCCAATCCTGACAGCAAGGCATCATAGAGCATTCACAATCAGAATTGTTACCTAAACTGTGACAGAAAAATTTAATGATAGTTTAATATGAACACTTAAGAAAAGTGTGCAGATATTATGGGAAGACTAAATGACTTCTACTGAGATTTGAATAGGTAGATTTAGAAAAAATAATTATTCACAGTTAAATTGTAAAAGATGTTATAGTCCTTTTCCTTAACTTGTGGAATGAATATAAAAGGTGTCAAACAAGTATACCCAGTTTGGAGTTAAAAGCAGAAGTTACAAAAATTCTTGGTTAACAAGACATCTTTAAAACTAACGACTGACCAAAAAGTCCTGCCTACTTCTAATGGCCAGAGAGGCACATGATCATAATTATACAGATGTATTTATTCTAATATTTATGTTAGTAATGCTGAATTGAAATAAACTAGTTAACTGTTTTAACCTATGTCACTCTAATCTCTAAAATGTAATTTCATAATTGAAAAATAATCAGAACAATCAAAATCTAATTCCAGTTGCCCATCATTTCTGAAAATAATTGATTCAGAGTAACTTCCTTTAATGATTGTCATTCAAATGTTCATTTAACATACAAGGAATCCTTTTATATGTCAGTTTGTTTTTTTAATGAGCTATAAAGACAATTGCATCTCCAGTATCAAATACAATATGTGACAGATAATTAATAGTAATCTGAAAATTTAAGAAATAAAGGGCAGCACAGCTCATTTTATCTTATATTTCACAGTCTACAAGAAGAACTTAAGATATGTATGTTGTTGCTGTTGTTAAGTGCCATGTAGTCAGTACTGATTCAAGCAAACTTATGCACAACAGAACGAAACACTGCCCAATCCTGAGCCAACATTACAATTGTTTCCACTCTTGAGACTGTTGGTGCTGTCACTTTGCCAATCCATCTCGCTGGGGG
>NW_006408520.1:53874412-53875410 GCF_000296735.1 Chrysochloris asiatica
CTATTCTGGAGAGGAATTTTCAGTGTTTCTTATTGCTAAAATACAAATAAAGTTTTTTAGAGGCATAAACTACAAAAGATAATTATATTTGGAAGAAAAGTAGTATAAAACAGCTTCTGAGAAGAGATGACATATGTATGAAAAGGCCTTTAAGAATAAATGATACAAATTATTTTTACAGGTAGACCAGGGGATATGTAATCAGTGTGAGCAAAACCATAGTCATAAATAAATGCAATGCATATCTGATGGGTTGATATGTGTCCATCAAAACAATTTAAGATATAAATATTAACCAATATACGTGTGAAAAGGAGTCGTTGAGATGTTATAGGATAAACACTGGGCTGCTAATCACAAGATCAAACTCACCTGCGTCTCCTTTGTTATGTTGTTGTTAAGTGCTGTTGAGTCGGTTCCGACCCATAGCGACCCTGTACAGGGTTTCCGAGGGTGTAAATCTTTACGGGACTAGAAAGCCTCATCTTTCTCCTGTGGAGCGGCTGGTAGTTTCGAACTGCTGACCTTAAGGTTCGCAGCCCTGTTCGTAACCACTACGCTACCAGAGCTCCTTAGGAGTAAGATAAAGCTTTCTGCTCCCGTAAAGATTTACGGCCTCAGAAACTCTATATGAGGTCATTATGAGTCAGAATGAACTTGATAGCAATAGGTTTGATTTGGTCTGGTTTATACATGTGGCTGTAATGCCAACTTGGACTAGAGTTTTTCTGGTTATGTTAAAGAGGTAAATAAATATTAAGCCAATAACTTTTGTGATGTAAAAGAAGCAGATCAGTCACAAAAATAAGCAAGAACAGATTTGAGGATATCAAGATTATCTGGAGATAGTGAAGGAATCAAGGAACAGAAGTTAAAGAGACAAGGAACTTCTAACAGAAGCACCAGAGAGAGAAAGCCTTCCCTTCTTGATTTCTCTCTAGGGCTGATGCCATGAATTTGAACTTCTATCCTTCTAATTTTTTTTTTTTTTTTTTTTT
>NW_006408520.1:53877081-53883035 GCF_000296735.1 Chrysochloris asiatica
TTTTACCCATTCAGATGATGCTTCAATCCCTGTATCACAGAGCCCTCTTGTTCCAAGATTGACCATACATCACTATTTAACTCTGCCCCTTTTAGCCCATGCAAGCTTGCCTAAGTGTTCTCCTATCTACAGTGTTCTTCTATCCCCCTACCCCTTCTTGTGTATTGCCCACCCCAACACCTGAACTGTGATGTGTCTATCCCCTACTGTCCCCTCCCTCCCCCGCAACTCCCAGCTCCTCAGTAAACAACAAGAAATTTTTCATTTTTTCCTTTTTCTTCCATTTAGTGTTGGTATTTTTTCTTAAACTTTTATAATAATGGCCTTATGCAATATTTCTCTTTTTGTGACTGACTGACCAATTTTGCTCAGCATAATGTCCTCAAGGTCCATTCAGGTTATGTGGTACTTACAGCTTTCTTGCTATTCTCCAAGGTAGCATAACATTCCATTGTGTGTTTATATCACATTTTATTTGTCCATTCTTCTATTGGTGGGCCCTTAGGTTGTCTCCATCTTTTTGCTATTGTGAATAGTGCTGTTATAAACATGGGTGTGCATATATCTACTCGTATTATGGCTCATATTTTTGTGGATACATACCAAGTAGAGGAATTGCTGGTTCATAAGGTATTTCTATTTCCACTTTCTGAGGAAGCACCATACTGTTTTAAAGAGTGGTTGGACCACTTAGCAATCCTACCAGCAATGTAGGAGGCTCCAAGTCTCTTTGTATCCTCGCCAGCATTCATTGTCCTCTACTTTTTTTTAATCTTTGCTGTTATTGCTGGTGTGAGATGATATCTCATTGCTGTTTTGATTTGCATATCTTTAATAACTAATGATTGTGAACATTTCTTCATATGTTTGTTGGCTGCCTGAACGCCTTCCTTGACAAAGTGTCTGAGCATGTCCTGTACCCATTTTATAATTGGGTTGTCTTTTTCTTGTAGAGATGTTGTAGTTTCCTATAGATTTTGAAAATAATTCCCTTGTCTGATATGTCATTGCAAAAAAAATTTTTTTTCTCATTCTGTGGGTTCCCTTTTTACTCTTTTGGTGAAGTCTTTTGATGCATATAAGTTTCTAATTTTTAGTAGGACCAATCATCTATTTGGTTTTCTTTTGTTTGTGCAATTTTTACAATGTTTAGTAGATTCTCTGTGCCCTGTATTAGAGCCCTTAAATTTGTCCCTATTTTTTCATTGATGATCTTTATAAATCTGGGATTCACATTTAGATCTTTAATCTATACTGAGTTGGTTTTTTATATGGCATGATGTAACGGTCTTATTTCAGTAATTTGCCCATTTATTTCCAATTCTTCCAGCGCCATTTGTTGAGGACACTATCTCCTCGCCATGTAATGTACTTAGGCCCTTTGTCAAAGATCAATTGGCTATATGTGCCTAGATTAATTTCTGGATTATCGATTCTGTTCCTTTGATCTATGTGTCTTTCATTGTACCAGTATCTGGCTGTTTTGACCACTGTAGCCATGTAGTAAAATTTGAAATCTGAAAGTAAGTAGCTTCCAACTTTGTTCTTCTTCATAAGCAGTACTTTGCTTATCCTGGGTCTTTTTCCTTTCCATATAAAGAATGTAATTATTTTTCTCATCTCTTTGAAGAATATCATTGGAATCTGGATTGGGATTGCATTATATATGTAGATTGCTTTGCGTAGTATTGACATTTTCACAAAAGAAGCATGGCACATTCTTTCTATTTTTGTAGGTCTCTTTTACTAATGTTTTATAGCTTTCTCTGCATAGGTCCTTTCTTTCTCTGATTATATTTATTCCTAAATGTTTCATCCTTTGGGTGACTATTGTAAATTGTATTGACTTCCTAATTTCCTTTTCAGCGCTGTCATTATTAATATAGATGAATCCAACTGATTTTTACATGTTTATCTTGTACGCTGTCACTTTGCTGAATCTTCCAATGAGGTCCAGTAGTTCTTTTGCTGAGTCGTTGGGGTTTTCTATTTTCTATAGAATCATGTCTTCTGCAAATAGAGATAGTTTTACTTCCTCTTTGTCACTTTGAATGTTTTTAATTTCTCTATCATGTCTTATAGCTCTGCCTAAGACTTCCAACCCAATATTCAATAGGAGTGGTGATAAAGGCCATCCTTGTCTGGTTCCTGTTCACAAAGGGAAGCCTTTCAGTTTCTTTCCATTGAGCTTGATGGCAGCTGTTGATTTTGTATATATGCTCTTAATAATGCTGAGGAAATTCCCTTCAATTCCTACTTTGTTGAGTGTTTTTGCCAGAATATTGGATGTTGGATTTTGTCAAATGCCATTTCTGCATCAATTGATATGATCATATGGTTCTTTTCCTTTTTTAAAAAATTTTTATGGCATTAAATTTTTATTGATTGTTTTTCCAGTATTGAACCATCCTTGCATCCATGAAATTCATCCCACTTGGTCATGATATATTATTTTCTTGATTTGTTACTGAAGCTATCTGGACATGGACTTTTTTTGGTTGGGAGTTTTATGATAACTTGATCAATTTGTTCTTTTGTACGGGTCTGCCCAAGTTTTCTACTTCACTCTGTGTAAGTTTAAGTAGGTCGTATTTTTCTAAAAAAGTATCCTTCTCTTCTAATTTTTCAAATTTTTTGGAGTACAACTCTTCATAGTATTCTGTTATTATCCTTTTTAATTCCATTGGTTCCATTATGACATCACCCACGTTGTCTCTTATGTGTGTTATTTGTGTCTTCTCTCTTTTCTTTTGTTAGTTTTGCCAATGTTTTTTCAATTTTATTAATCTTTTCGAAGAGCCAGCCTTTTGTCCTGCTGATTCTTCTTATAATGTTTATTTTCTATCTTGTTTATTTCTGTTCTAATCTTTACTTCTTTTCTTCTGGTGACTGTAGACTTGATTTGTTGGTCTGTTTCTAACAGTTGGAGATTCTTTGTTAATGTGTTAATTTTGTTTTTTCTTCTTTTTGTATGTGTGAATTTATTGCAATAAATTTTCCTCTCAGTACTGCTTTTGCTGTGTCTCAAATATTTTTGTATGTTGTGTTTTCATTCTCTTTTATTTCTAGGAACTTTGTAAGTTCATGTCTTATTTCTTCTACTACCCAGTCAGTTTTTATCAAGGTGTTATTCAGTTTTCCATTTATTTTACTTTATTTCCTTGGTCTTCCTATTGTTAATTTCTAATTGTATAGCATTGTATTCTGAGAAGATGCCTGGTAGTATTTTGATGTTTGTAAATTTATAGAGGTTTATTTTTTGGCCTAACACATGGTTTATTCTAGAGAATGTTCCATGTGCCCTGGAAAAGAATGTATATTGTTGGGTTGAATGCTATGTACACATCTATGGGTTTGGTTGTGTTGTTTAGTTCCTCTGTATCTTTGTGGAGTTTCTTCCTGGTTGTTCTTTCCTTTTTTGAAAGTAGTGTATTAAAATCTCCCACTATTATTGTAGATTTTCTATTTCTTTCCTCAATTCTAATAGGGTTTCCTTTATATATGTTTGGGATCTTTCATTGGGAGCATAGAAATTTATTATGGTTATGTCGTCTTTTTTGATTGACCCTTTAATTATGAGATATTGTCCTTCTTTATCTCTTATGCTGAATTTTGCTTTAAAGTTTATTTTATCAGAGATTTGTTTTGCTATTTCTCCTCATTGTTTATAGCAATTAGCTTGGTATACATTTTTTTCCATTCTTTAACTTTGAATCTCTTTTTGATTTTGTGTGTAAATTGTGTCTCTTTCAAGCAGCATATTGAAAGGTTCTGTTTTCTTATCCATTTAGTCACTCTCTGTCTCTTAACTGGTTCATTTAATCCATTGATATTCAGTGTAGTTATCGATGTTGTTGTTGTTGTTAGGTGCCATCAAGTTGGTACCTACCTATAGTGAGTGACCTTATACACAACAGAACAAAACAGTGCCCATTCCTGATTCAACTTCACTGGTTATTTAAAATACTGGTGGCATAGCCCTCAGAATCACAGCAACTCAAGCCACCACAGCATGACAGACAGACGAGTTGTGGCCATTTGGTTTTATGTTGAATCTGTCACTTTAAGTTTTGATATCAATCCTGATACAATCAAGATGTTCTCTCCCAAGATGGCGGTTCTGGGAATAACTGAGCGTCTTGAATTAGAAAACAATGGATTTCTTGATTCTCCTACAAATTCCCCTACCTGTAAGCCCTCCAATCCTCCAAATATTCCTTTACATGTGTTTCAGATGTCTAGCACCATCCCCTGAGTCTGCTTGACCCTGTATTTCATGTTGCTACTGATGGTTCTCCTCACTGCACGTCTACTCAATCTGCCATCTTGATTGTATCAATTTTACCCATAGAATTCTTCAATATCGCAAGTCAAGGCTTGAAGTTTTTCTTCAGTTCTTTCAACTGAGCATGTTCTTCCCTTTTGGTTTTCTACTTCTGGTCTTTTACTTCCTCATTTGCTTTAGCTTGCTATAACCTCAAGAGCAAGTTTCAGACTCTTCTGATTTCCATTTTGGCCTTGATTTTTTTTCCTGCCTTTTGAATGACCAAGTGTATCATTGGGTTTTTGTACTTTTTAATGTGAATATTCCACGTAGAGTATTACATTCACAAATGACTATTGCATTTTATAAAATAAATTAGAGTGTGATGATAAACAAATGTGAATAAAGGAGAACTCACATTCACAGTTATCCATAAAATATTTTCAATACACTTTGTCCATCTGTCAATAAACTTTCATATTCGCTGCTATCCAAGAACTTTGGGATCTTGCATAAGAAACATATGTATATGTAGATATACATGAGTAAAAATTATCTGTACGCTGGATAAATAATTTATTTTAATCAACTTTTGGAAAAGACAAATACATAATTTTTCTACATAATCCCCTTCTTTTTCAATAAGCTTTTTTCATCTGTCAATAAACTTTCGTATTCCCTTATGTAAAAATGTTTTAGACTGAGCTGCAATCCACAAATGCACTACTATCTTTACTTCTGCATTAGAGGTGAGTCTTCACCTTTGAAGGGCTGCTTTCATGGGACCAAATAGGTAAAAGTCTGATGGAACAAGATCAGAACTATTGGGAGGATGCTTTAAGACCTCAAAATGAAGTTTAGGCAGAGTGTGAACACTGTGCGCAGAGGTATATGGATGTGCATTTGTCATGCAAGATCCCAAAGTCAGTGGATAGCAGTCCTATATATGTATTCTGAAATTTAGGCTCCGACTCTTTAGTGAGCAACTTTCTATAGGAGTACTGTTGATTGTTGGACATTTTTACTGACAGTGCTCCAAAACTGACCCTTAAGAATCCCAAAACATTGTAAGCATTAATTTTCCAGCTGATGTTGGTCTTTTAAATTTTTCTTGGTTGGCAAGTGACGATGTTTCTATTCCATACACTTTCATCTATTCTTAGGTTCATAGTGATGATTATCACCAGAAACAATTTGTTTAAAGAAACTTTTACCTTCTTTTGAGAATTGGTCAAAATTTTGCTTGCAGATATAAAAATGCTTCTGTTTATGATCTTCCATGATTTGCATTTGTACCCATTCCACACACCTCTTCAAAACCTAAGTCTGTCATGGATTATTTCATAAGTAAAGCCATGATTGATTTGCAAATTATTTGACACATAATCCACTATTTGGCACATAATCTTCTATTTGGCAGAATCATTTCATGTGCACACTCAATGTTGCCATCAACTATGGATGTGGAAAGGTATTCTAATATAACTGTAATGCAGACAATTTTTGACTCACCCTCCTGTTAGTGTGTGTACATGTATGATGTTAATGTTGTTAAATGCCATCTAGTTGGTAGACAGGTTTCAGATGAGCTGCCAGACCAAGACAGACTAGGAAGAAAGAGTGACAAACTACTTCTGAATTGTTAGTCACTGAAAACCTTACAAATAGCAGAGAAACACTGTCAGATACA
>NW_006408520.1:53885741-53899838 GCF_000296735.1 Chrysochloris asiatica
GCTTGGTAAGATGGAGGGTCAGAGAAAAAGAGGAAGACCCCCAACGAGATGGATTGGCCAGGTGGCATCATTGATGGACTCAAGTGTGGCAGTGTTAGTGAGGTTGGCCCAGGATTGGACATTGTTTCGTGCTGCTGTGCATGGGGTCTCTATAAGTCTGTGCCAATTTGATGGCACCTGACAACAACAACATGGATAAAATATTAAATGATGCATAAATCATTAAAAGATGGCCAAGGAATTTATAATCACTGCACCAAAATGTTCAACCATTTCAACACATAGTATGTGATTATGTGTATGGTAATGAAGGAAGAAACCAAACTGCACTGAAGGCATTTGTGAAAAATAAAGGCCCAGGAATTAATGAAATTAAAATTGAAATATTTCAAAACATTAGTGCACGACTAAAAGCAGTTACTCATCTTTATCAAGACTGGAATATAGCTACCTGGCAAACTGATTAGAAGAGTTCCATATTTGTGCCCATTCTAAAGTTAAGTGAAGATCAAATGTACTTTTATCCAGATACATTTTTAAAATTAAAAAACATTACTCATTTTTAAAATTAAAAAACATTACTCTGTTTTGGAAGAAGCGCAACCCGAGTGCTCCTTGGAGTCCAAGATGGCTAAGCTTCGTCTCTCATACTTTGGACACCTTGTCCGGAGAGAACAGTCGCTGGAGAAGGATGTCATGCTGGGTAAGGTGGAGGGTCAAAGAAAAAGAGGAAGACCCCCAATGAGATGGATCAGCCAGGTGGCATCATTGATGGCAGCTTCTAATAGCATTACATAATTGACTAAAATTAAAACATCTTTGATTTTTTATGTCAAAAGTAGGAAATTGCAAGGCCTTGACTTTCTGTGAAAGTGTTCAAAATTTTAATAAAAATATCAAATAAAATTGAATTTGAAACTCCTATACCTGCTTTGGGTTTATATTGTGCAATGAATTGGTTATATATTATCATAGGATTATTTTGTTTTACTCTCTGAATTAAAAAAATATATATATATAAGAAGAATTTGTGACAAATAGTTGGCTAAAGAATATACAACAACCCACTGTCATCTCTTGATTTACCTGTGTAGTAACTTATTTCATATTCAAACAGTGGAGTCAGGTTTGTTTGTTATTTACAAAATTCTGCTGACTCCTGACTTCCTTTATGTTTTTTGGGCTTATTCAAAAAGAAAATAGTGCTTTAAATGTCTTTCTTTATGTATTTTGAACATAATAAAAAAGAAGTAAAATAGTACTTTTTCACTTTTACTGAGAGTCTAAGCATTCAGAACTTAATAAATAAAATTTAATGAAACCTCATTTATTTGATAACTATGTTACACAAATCTAATTCATTCAAAGAACAAGGTCTGTGATTTTATAACCAGTTTTCTAATCTTTTCTCAGAGGTAATATGAGTTAACTACATATGCAATTCTAGTCCATGAAATTTATTAGTATAGTATCATTAAGGTCCCCAAAACCTCAATGAGATATTGCAAACAGATTAAATCATATACAGAGACCATCAGTATGAAGTCTCACGACAATACAAAAACTATTAAAATACATGACCAAAATTTGATATATTTAATCTTAAGTAACTCAAATCATTTTAGATTTAGCATTTCATATACTAAAAAATATTGGCGCCTTAAATGAAGATGATAAAAACACAATAATTTTGGTGATGAACATAACACATTAATAAACTTTAAAATACTTACCAACCTTTTCAGTTCTAAGAATGGCTTTGATGAGATGGAATAGCAAATTGGAAAATTTTTATAAAAAGAGTTCACTGTTTTTCATGTGATCCATGCCAATTCTATGATGTACTGTGGTGGCGCTGCAGGATAAACACTGCAGGATAAAGACCACAAGATTGATTTGAACCCTATGGTTACAATTCAAAACTCACCAGCTGCTCCTTAGAGACCCTACGCAAGATCTCTATGAATCAAAATTGATTCGATGGCACTTAACAACAACAACTGTAAGTTTATGATTGCCGCTTTTCATAATATGTAATGTTTTATTTCATGCTGTATTATAATTGTCTAGGTGTTCGTTGTGGTTGACGTTTAGGGCTTGGAAAATAGAAGCCTTGCCTTAATTAATTTTATGTCTGGTCCCAGAAGTTTCAGGAATTTAGAAAGTTCTCAATCCATATTGGTTGAATAAAGTCTATTCATTTTTATTTATATCTTGTTTTTGTGATCATCTTTGAAAGCAATGCACAGACAAAAATAGCTTGTGAATTGCCAGGACCTCAGTATTTTAAATGTTTACAATGACGCATTGACTATCACCAAGCTGATCCAATCCTACCACCACCCCCCACACAGAGGACAAAGTGTGCAAATTGATTTTTATTTTTGTTTCTAAATTTAGTTTTATAAAGAGACATTATGAGTCCTTCATGCAGAAAAAAAAGCCCAGTATGACTTGTATGAAAAATAAGTTTCTATTTTTCTTAAAAAGAGTTGTAAACAATGGATAAAGTCAGTGTAACAAATTATTCAGTAATGCCTTTATTTTCAAAGATCAGAAAGCTATATTAGTTGTTCTGTAATGGTGATGAATCACATTGAATACTTGTTTCACAGGAAGAGCATTACATACATATTAAAGGACTGTGTGCTATAAAGAAAAGCATATCATACATTATTATATATATGGAAACATAAGTTGACTAGCACTATAACCAAATGTTGAAAATGAGCAGTGGCTCTCTATGATAAGCCTTGGAATCCAAACCACAAGAGCAGCAATTCTAACCTATCAGCCACTATGTGGGAGAAAGGAGAGGCTTGATGCTCCCATAAAGATGTCAGCCTGGGAAATCATATATGGTATCTCTATGAGTTGGAATCAACTCAATGGCACTTAGTAACAACATAATGGTCAGTAGCATAGCACTCTAAATGGAGATTTTACTATATTACTGCTCTTATTTTCACACAAAAAAAGTCCCAACATTTAACAACGTGGTTTACTTTATTTCCATTTAATAAATATATTTTCCAAGAAGAGGTATTATGTGCAGTTTGTGTTTAAATTTATGAATAATTAATTTAAATACATGTTCAGGTAAGGCTTGTTGCTGCTATTAAATGCCATTGAGTCTTTTCTGACTAATAGCAGACTGTGTAGGATTTAAAAAAAATTTTTTTTTTTCTGTGTAGGATTTTTGAGGAGTGGCTGGTGAGTTTGAACCATCAGCCTTGCAATTCAAACAGACTTTGTGGTCTAGTGCTTATCCTACAGCACTATAGGAGTCCAGGTAAAGGCTTTGTGGTGGGGTATGTCATGGAGTCAATTCCAACTCATAGAGACCCTGTATAGGGTTTCCAAGGCTGTAAATCTTGATGGGAGCAGAAAGCCTCATCTTTCTCCCATGGAACCCCACGTAGTTTTCAACTGCTGACCTTGTGGTTAGCAGCCCAACTCATAATCACTATACTTTAGAGCTCATTAAAACTGAATATGAGCATTTGGACAGGGCACCTTTAAAATAGATTCTGAAAGGTCCAGACCAAATGATGCACGGTAGGACTTTGTTGTGTGTTTTCCATCTTTGATCCAAGAGTAAACTTTGCTTAGAAGAATTGGCAATTCACATTGTGATAAAATTCACCCTGTGAAAAATACTACAAAAATAATGTGCTGTCTGGTCTTTTTGGCAATGTACATATACAAGTGAATACTCTCATTGTATTACATGTCAGCACATTTGGTAGACTGATTTTTTGCATGAATATGTTTAATTTCAGGATGCAGATGACACCCGCCTTGTACAGTTTTCAGCAGGAGCATAACATTGCTTAATTGGCAAATACATTTGGACAAGAAGATGTTTGCAATGCAAAGTTTCTCTCACTTACATCCTAATACAATGTTGTGCTTTAAATCCATATTGACTTTGCTAATGTTGAAAAAGTGCTGTATTAAATAACTTATGAGCTTGTTTGCATAAGTTAAATCATTAACTTCTTTTCCAGGAAACAGATCTATAATTACAAATGACTTGTGTATTTTCCATTTCTTAAAACATCCAAGGGAAGTAGCAAGGATCCATACCATAAAAAGAAAAAGAACTGTATCAACACATATTTCTCAAGATATTATTTGATACAAATTGTACCAAAGCTGAAAAAGTACTGGCCCTGCTACCTCACTAGCCTCTACTGGTCATTTAGTTTTGTTACTTGCTAATTTTAGTAAACAACAAAATATCTTTGAGATTTCTATTGTTTAGTACAAACAATGGAATTAAAAGGATTCATTTTGTAGAACTATTTTGAGAATCATGCATGTAAAACACTTCCTATGTTTTTAAGGCTAATCTAAATGCTTGCCAACAGTTAACCTTTCCTTATATATTCCAACGTAGTTTGTTAGTGGCAAAAGACCGTTAAACTCTATTTTAAGCAAATATTATTGTTTGGAACTCTATTTTAAACAAATATTGTTATTGTTAAGGAGTTCTGCTTAACGTAATGGATTATGAACAGGAATGCTAACTGAAAGGTAATTAGTTCAAATCTACCAGTTATTCTGTAGGAGAAAAGTGAGGCTTTCTGCTCCAGTAGAGATATACAGCCTTGGAATCCCAATACAGGTTTGTTATGAGTTGGAATCGACTTGTTGGCACACCACTACCCCCATAATTGCTGTTATGTGCCATTGAATCTGTTCTGATAGGGTTTCCGAGGAACAGCTGGTGAGTTTGAATTGCCAACAAATATTAGCAAATAAATATATCAATAAAATATTTTAAATTAGAAACTCTCCTATGATGGCATTTTCATCTCTGCAAGATAAAATTAACCGTGTATTATTGCATTTTGTTTCTATGTCTGACTACCACTCTAAGTGAGGACTGAAAGGTAAAGACTAATTTATTATGTTATCAGTATTTATCATAGTTCTTAGACACAAAATAATTACTTCAAGAAGTACTATTTACTTTTAAGATAATTCTCTTTCTTTATGTCTATCAATAGGTCTGGTAAAATAGTTAATGGATAAGAAAACAAGCAAACAAAATATACTGTATAAAACAGTTACCAGCTGACCTACTACACTGAGAAACGGAACCTTTTCTAAGACCTTCCAATTCAAGTGCTGTACTTGCCAAATGAAAAGTATTCTTCAGGGGAACTCAGAAGTGATAGCAGCTAGTATACAAGTGCAATTTATTGCTTCAATTGGGATTTCTTCAAGGTCATTGAAGAAAAATTCATTTAAAATTTTTTTATTACTATGGTCTAACTAAATCTGCTAAGAATGTTATATGAAGAGAACTATATCTTCACAAACAACTAATAGATTTGTGTGGTACAGAAATAAATATAAAAGTATGTGATAATATGTTAGTATGGGATTCCATGGGTTAAAAGAATGTTGATTGTGTAAATTTCCTTTACTATGGTTGACTTACTTTGCATTTAGTGCAATTACATTGCCTCCACTGGAAGAAGTCAAGAAAGAAAACAAAAGTTCTGAAAATTAGGTAGGATCCCAAGATCTCTAGAATGGAAGCTTGACATGCTTCTGGAGCTGAGAAGATTCTCTGAAAGTGTGAACACTTTGGAAAAGTCTATAGGTTTTCTAGATTTCATAGGATTATTGGAAAGAGTGAAATAAGAGTTCTATAATTCTGTATGCTTCTGGAATGGTCCACACAATTCCCTCCTACCCTGCAAAGTTCTTAATCACTTCTAAAATCATCAACAAGAATGATATAATATTATTTGATTCTTTCATTATGTCAATATCATCAGGATACCCAGTACTGCAACCTTGTTTCATATACTGTTTATTCTCCAATACACAGTGCTGACTCAACTCAGCATGCCTCAATTCCCAAGACCTCTCTAAAACACTGTCTGGAATTCTTGCTAATGTCAGCATCAAAGTGAGCTACATTCCCACTAAATGCCTTATTCTACATCTTCCTGCTCTACCAAAAGTTCAGTGACTTGTTTTGTTCCTTTATTTTATATTATAGGGTTTAGATGATTGTTGTTATTGTTGTTGTTAGGTGCTGTTGAGTGGATTCTGACCCATAGTGACCCTGTATAGGGTTTCCAAGTAGCAGCTGGTGAACTTGAACCACCGACTTTGCAGTTCAAACAGCTTTGCAGTCTGACGCATTAACCCACAACGCCACACCGGGACTAAGTTTAAGTGCTTAGAAGCCTTCTTTCTTCTCATTTTTGCTTTCAGAGCTTTCTTCTTCATGCCTTCTTAAAAACCTGAACATTTTCATCAAATTAAACAAAGCTACCTCGATCTGCTCTGGTAGTGTAGTGGTTACGAATTGGGCTGTGAACCGCAAGGTCAGCAGTTCGAAACTACCAAGTGTTCCACAGGAGAAAGATGAGGCTTTCTGCTCCTGTAAAGATTTACAGCCTCAGAAACCCTGTACCAGGTCGCTTGAGTTGGAACCGATTCCACGGCACATAACAACAACAACTTCAACCTGCAGTCTGCCAAAGACCACTTAACAACAACTTCTGATTCCTTGCAGATTTTAAATCTTGACTCACTTTAACTCTTTGTAATCCCTACTGCAATAATTGATAGCAATTACAATATTCATATAGATTATCTTTCCAATACCCTGCCTTTCCATTGCTTGATCTCTGTAATTTCAATGATCTTGTCTACCTTCCTTCCTTAGCTAATAAAATCCATGTTCATGCTATAGAACTGCCCTTACAAACAATCACACCTTGACAGTAATCTCAATTTCAAACTTCATAATCTTTAACCACAGCTCTTTATATTTCACTCTTTCAAGTAGCTTACCTCAAATAATTCCTTGACACTACACATCTTTATTCATCGCTTTCTAATCATTTTACCTTTTTACTTTCTCCTTTCTAGCTTAAAGTAAGATCAATTATTATAATTACTTCCTTTCACACAACCCCAGTTACCATGGACCTTTTCTGATACTTCTTTTTCACCTGTCAAAACCAGAACCCTAAGACACACGCACACACACACACATACAGACACACACATTTTTTCCTGTTGTTTTCACTTTGAAAGCATAACCACCCACCTCATATGGATCTTTAATGATGTGGGCAATCACGTTGTATTTTTAAAAAATACTTCTCTTCCCTCTCAATTTTGAAAATTCTCCAATTTCATCAAAGTTTCATTAGGTACTCCATGAAATCCAAATATATTTGGTGACTGTATTTCTATTGATGTTGGAATGTGGAAGTTAGAACAGATCTAGAAGTTTATATCCACAGTTACTAGCGTACTAAAATCTTTGTTCTTTCTACATCTTCTTTAATAGAGGCAAACAACATTTGCTCCTACATAAACTCAAAACCTTTACATGTGAGCTAGCTTCCATATTCTCATGCTTTTTAAAAGATATATCTCCAGTAATTCTCCACTTTTTTGAGGCAGAATAGACAGTATCTTAATTACCTAGAGCTGTTGTAATAGAAAGGAGACCTATTAGCACAATGAGCTAAGCAATGAGCTGCTCACTGACAGGTGAGCAGTTCAACCCCGCTAGCTTCTCCACATGAGAAAGATGTGGCAGTTTCTTTTCATAAAAGTTTGCCTCAGAAACCCAATGGAGCAGTTCTACTCTGTCCTATAGGGTTGCTGTGAGTTGGAATCGACTACTCAGCAGTAGGTTGGATGGGCTGTAAGAGAAATGAAACAATTGATGATATAAAGAATAAAAATTTATTTTCTTACTGTTCTGGAGGCTGAAAGTCTAAATCAAAGTGTCGGTCATAGTGTTTCCTTCCTTGCAGGAATTCCCAGACGTTTCATGGCTCATTGGTGTGCAGACGATCCTCATATGGCTTCTGTCTTCCCCTGTGTATGCATATCTCTAATATTCTTTATTTATGACTCAGAAGTGATTGGCTTTAGACCTGACACTACTTGCCTATTATCTAATACAATAAAGAAAACCTTATTTCCAGAAAGGATTACATCTACAGAATGGTGATTAGGAGTCTGTAAAAATGGCTTGAGGGTAGCATCTGATCTCCTCTAACTTCAAAGTAGGGAGGAGGAGATTCAAGATTATCCGCACCAGTAAAACAGGGTGATATCTGTGCAGTGGAGGTTTAACATTCCTCCATTTTTAATTTTTTTTTAGAAAGGTTGATACTAACTATCCCTCCCAGGATGCTTTCTACTTATCTGTTAAGTTCAATAATTTGTTGCAATGGCTACAGAACTCACAGATGATATTCAGGATTATGGGATTTATTAGCAACAAAATAGGTTAAAATTTGGAATCTGAAATGCCTCAAGATATAGTTATTTGATTAACATAGCCCCTTTATTATTGTTGTTATTGGCTGTCTAGTTGGTGCTTACTCACAGAAACCCTATATTGGATTTCTGAGGAACAGATGGTGGATTTGAACTGACAAACTTGTGGTTCAAAGTCCAGTGCTGATCATACAGTGTCACACCAGGATGCTTTTTATAGCAGTGCTGGAAGGCACAGGTCCTTTTGATCCTTGGTTTGTTGGCCTGGCCTCTAGGCTACTCAGAAAAGTGTCATAAAGCTCTTTTAATGCTCTAGATTAAGTGGTCAGAAGCATCCCACTCCACCAGTAAGATTCCTGCCCAAGGAATAATTCTGTTTTCTTGGTTCTGTTCCCTCTGCATCTCCTGTTTCTCTGTCACTGCTTGTATCTCTGCCTATGGTATTAAACAACTCTCTGTCACCTGAATTGAGGAAGTTCAGCATTAATTAGAGTCCATTTCTGGATCTTCTTTCTTGATTTTATGAGTTTCCAATTCCCATCTTTAGAAAGGCTAATTTTAAGCCTAGTGGGATGACAAAATTGATCAATCCCTACCTTAGGTTTCCATACACCTGATTTGCATGACCATTTCCCCACACAGTTCATTTATGTTACTAGCAAGCTATCCAATCCTTTTAGTGTGCTACAAGAACCACACATCCTGTTGTGGAGCTGCGGGTTTATGCACTGGACTGTACAGTTAGTTTGAACCACAAGCTCAGCAGTTCAAGGTCACCAGCCACTCCTTGGAAACCCTATACATGGTCGCTATGGGTCAGAATCTACTTGACAGTACTTAACAACAACAACAACCCAGTCATAGTGCAAGAGTTACATAAACTAAAGACTCATCTTTCTCCCTCAGAGTGACTGGTGCATTTGAACTACTGATCTTGTGATTAGCAGTCAAGTGCTTATCGACAGCACCTCCAGGGCTCCTGAGACTACGACTTTTGTTGGTGTTGTTAAGTTCTGCGCCATCCTCACAATTGTTGTTACCCTTGAGTCTATTGTTGCAGTCACTGAGTCAATCCACCTGGTTGGGGATCTTCCTCTTTTTTATTGGCCCTCGACTGTACCAAGCATGATGCCCTTCTCCAGGGACTGGACACTCTTGACACCATATCCAAAGAATGAGAGGCAAAGTCCCATCATCCTCATGTCTAAGGAACATTCAGATTATATTTCTTCCAGGACAGATTTGTTTGTTCTGGCAGTCCATGAAATTTTCAATATTCTTTGTCAACACCATAATTCAAATGCATCAATTATTTTCCTATCTTCCTTATTTGTTATCCAACTTTTATATATATGTAAAGTAATTGACAATAACATGGCTAGCAGATTGAATTATTTAAAAGGGGTTTAGAGTATGCTCAGGAAACAGGCTTCTTGTTAAGCCTTGGTGGAGTATGGGCCCTTAGGTGGAATCTGAGCCCCAACCAGAGCCTTCAGGTTGAAAAGACATGCAGACCAACCCAAAAGAGCTAGAGAAACAGAAAATTTCCTGAAACAAAGACCAAGGAAGGGAGAAGAAATAAAGCAGACTCTTTAGCTGTAACAATATCAAGTAAACTGCTCTGGAGCCATCAAGGCAAGAAAAGTTAGCTCATTAGGTTAAACCCCTTTCTAAGACTGAAACTCAATGGGAATACATGAACAGTCTCGTATGCTCACTGGCAACCATGCTGGTCAACTTGTGAGTGAAAGTAGGGGGAATGCAACAAAGAAGACATGGGCTAAGATTGCCCATATTCCATATGCACTAATGACCTTGAGATGAGAGAGAGAAGAGGATACACTGACTAGTTTGAAGTTCACGGAGATATGTGAACTCCCAAGCCCAAAGACACTGACCTAGCCACTGGGGGCTAGAGTTAAGAATTAAGCAGTCAGCTGATCTGAAGTGGGCAGAGATGTGCAAGTATCCCAGACTCGCACACAGTACCCGTTGGACCTAGCATGAATGGCTTGCTGACCAGAATTAGACCAGATGAAGGTAAAGAAGTATGATACAGGGGCAAGCATAAATTGCTACAACTTGATCAGCTGGACCCTGGATTATGGATGAGGATGCCCAAAATTCCAATTATGAATAGTAGAGGATTCTTCACTCAAGGGTAAAGCATGTCTCCTCAGTACACTGGGTTGATGTCATTGTTGTTATTGCAGAAGAGACAAGGAGCATGGAATGCAGAGTTGTCATGATATCTGGAGTTTCTAAGTGTGGGGACACAGTTTACTAAGTTTCAAAGAGTGGAAACTTTTTTCCTAACTTAATTCTATAGTATACAGCTCCCATTAAAATAGGGTCTCTGCCCAAAGCTGTGGGGATGGGACTACCTTGCTGAGGAAACAGAAGAAGCCGGCCTGCCAAAGCAGAGTGGGCAGGGCGTCACCATTCAGATAGACTAGGACAGTGGGAACAGAGTTGCCTTCTAGTGGACCTGGAGGGCAGAGGTGAAGCTCATGGTTGACGTGTTTCTAACCAGAATCCAGGGTGAATGGACAATATTCAAAACCTACAGAGCAGGTCATTACTTAGATAGTCTCAGAAAACAGAGGATTATTGTCAAGCCTTAAGAGTTAATGTAAATTGTTCTGATGGCTTTTTTAACTTTCTTGAAGCCATTATCCCTTCACCTCTCTAAATGCTCCCTTTTGTAATGGAAATGAATAACTTTTGCCAGTTCCATCACTGTATCTGGAAGCAGATAACTTTTTTAAAATTCTAGATTTATACTAGATTTCTTTCTTTCTTTTTTTAATTCTAGATATACAGATGAAAAGGATTCTGTCCCAGACTGGATTTTAGACTTGAAAGAATTTTGGGTTAATAAATGAGGTTAGTATGTATTGGCTGGACACATCTTAGTTGTATGATGTTAGACACAGTTGTGAATTTATAATTGCCTTTGTTCAGAGAGCATATATGGTTTAAGATATATACAGATACCAAGCTGACAAGGAGTAGACTTTAATAATTAAGTTGATTTTTATCAACTTGGTTGGGCCTGGATTCTCGGTGGTTTAGCAGTTAAGATGCAGTTATTACCTACATGATGAGATTTAATATGATGCAGTCAACTCCATAATGTTTTCTGATGAGCTCTGATCTGATGCAATTATCTTATGTGTTGAAAAGCCTCAATTATATGATGCTAATGAAATTGTATTTTGAGTCCATCTCTCTACAGGATTAGATTGTGTTTTGAGTTTATCACTTTTGAAATATAAAAGGAGAGAAGTGATCTCACAGAGAGGGACGTACAACCAGCAAGAAAGAAGAATCAGGAGTGAATTGTATTATAACTGGAGTCCCTGCATTGTGAAGATCCCAGACCCAGAGGAAGATTGATGCTAGGACACATGGAACTCTCCAAAGAATTCTGGGCCTACAGATGCTGAAAAGAGAAAAGGACCTTTCTCTAGAGCCATAGCTCTGAATTTGAACTTCTAGCTCCCCAAACTGTGAGGGACTAAATTACTGATTGTATATAGGGGGGACAACAACACTATTAAAGTGTGCTTACCATGAACAGTCAATTATTCAAGATCAAAAGGAAGACATTTTTCATATAAGGACAAAGTTGTGAAGGGATTTGGAAGGAGAGTGGAATGGAAATAAGAAACACAAGGAGGAAGTAGGATAATCGTAGTTTACAATCATTGAGATGAAAAAAAGTGTATGATTTATTGAATGTAAAACTGATTATCTTGTCTATCAATTATCTTGTCTATCAATTATCTTGTCTACCAACTAGAGAGATTGCTGGGTCATACATTATTACCATTTCCAATTATTTGAGGAAGTGCCATACTGTTTCCACAGTGGTGGCAATGTAGGACTCACCAGCAATGTAGGAGGATCCAAATCTCTCCACACCCTTGCCAGGATTTGTTCTTTTCTGTTCTTTTGTACTTTGCTAGTAATGCGGGGGGTAGATTATATCTCAGCATTATTTTGATTTGCATCTTTCTAATGGGTTCCTGGTATGGCACTTGAGCATAAGATTAATTTCAACCGCAAGATTGGTGGTTCATGTCCTCTGCCTATTTGTTAATTTGGTCGTTTGCCTTTTCCATTTAGAGATATAGTTTTCTATATATTATAGAGATTAATCTGTTGTCTGATATGTCATTGCAAACAGTTTTTCCTAAACTGTGGACTCTCTCTTTCCTTTTTTGTTGAGATCTTTTGTGACACATAAGTGTCTAATTTTTAAGAGTTTACAGTCATCTATTTGTCTTCTACTGTTTATGTGTGTTTTAAGTATGTTTGAGAGTATATTTATGCCATGTATTAGATACTTTATAATCGAATAGAATTCTGCAAAATCAATGATTTGTTCATTTCAAGTACCTTCTTAAGACAACATAAGAGATGACTATACACATGGACCTCGGCAGATGGAATACATACAAATCAAACTGACTACATCTGTGGAAAGAGAAGATGGAAAAGCTCCATATCATCAGTCAAAACAAGGACATAGGCAGACTATGGAACAGACCATCAATTGCTCATATACAAATTCAAACTGAAGCTGAAGAAAATGAAAACAAGTCCATGAGAGCCAAAATATGATCTTGAATATACCCCACCTGAATTTAGAGATCTTCTGAAGAACAAATTTGATACATTAAACACTAAAGACCAAAGACCAGAAGAGTTGTGGAATGACATCAAGAACAACATACAGGAAGAAAACAAAAAGTTATTAAGAATACAAGGAAGAAGGAAAAGGTCAAAATGGATGTCAGAAGAGACACTGAAACTTGCTCTCCAACATAGAGATGTTAAATCAAATGTAAGAAATGAGGAGGTACAAGAGATGAACAGAAATTTTCAAAGACCAGCTCAAGAAGATAAAGTCAAATATTAATACAATAAAATGTGCAAAGATTGGAGTCAGAAAACTTAAAAGGAAGGACACACTCAGCATTTCTCAAGCTGAGAACTTCCAGAGGTTCAAGCTGGATTCAAATGAGGATGTGGAATGAAGGATATCATTGCTTGTGTCTGATGGATCTTGGCAGAGAGCAGAGAATACCAGAAATATATTTACTTGTGCTTTATTGACTATTCAATAAAGTCAATGAAAAGATATTCTTTATTGACTGCACAATAAAATCAATAAAAAGATGTTTACCTGTGCCACCTCACTTTCTTGGAAGATTTCAAATTTTATTCCATCAATTCCTGGTGCATTGTACTTTGCCATTTCCTTCAATGCATCTTGGACTTCCTCCTTCATAGTATCATTGGCTTTTGATCATGTGCTAGCTCTTGAAACGGTTGAACATGAATCATTTTCTTTTAGTACAGTGACTCTGTATATTCCTTCCATCTTCTTCTCATACTATCTGCATCATTCAATAATTTGCCCAGAGAATCCTTCAATAATGAAAGGTGAAGCTTGAATTTTTTCTTCATTTCCCCTACCTTGAGAAATGCTGAGTGTATTTTTCCTTTTTGGTTTTCTGATTCCAGATCTTTGCACATTTTGTTGTAATATTTGGCTTTATCTTCTCGAGCTGATCTTTGAAATTTTTTGTTCAGCTCTTGGACCTCCTCATTTCTTACATTTGCTTTAGCATCTGTATGCTGGAGAGCAAGTTTCAGTGTCTCTTCAGACGTCTATTATGACCTTTCTTTGTTTCCTGTCTTCCTAATGACTTTTTGCTTTCTTCCTGTAAAATGTTCTTGATGTCATCCCACAACTCTTCTGGTATTCGATCTTTAGTGTTTAATGTATCAAATCTGTTCTTCAGTGAT
>NW_006408520.1:53902279-53904789 GCF_000296735.1 Chrysochloris asiatica
GAACCGACTCGACAGCACTTTAACAACAACAACATTGTAAATGGTGCTGTTTTCCTCATTTCTCTCTTAGTCTGTCTTTATTAGTAAAGAGGAATTCAATTGATATTTGTATATTTATCTGTTTTGTTGAGTTTTTCAAAGACTTCGATTAATATTATTGCTGAATCTTTGGGGTTTTCTATTTTGAGAATGATCGTTGTTCTTGTTAAGTGCTATTGAGTCAGGTCAGACTCATAATTATCCTATATTGGGTTTAGGAAGAGCGACTGGTGTATTTTTATAGCCGACCTTGAGGTTCAAATAGAGTCAGTTTCACTTCTTATTTGCAAAGTTTAATTTCCTTTTCTTGCCTTACACTGTTGACTAAGATTTCCAACACAATATTGAATAGGAGTGGTGATCAAGAGAATTATTGTGCGGTTCGTATTTTCAAAAATAATGCTTTCAGTTTATTTACATGGAGAGTCATATTGGTTGTTGGATTTACATTTTTTTTGTTTTTGTTTTTGTTAAGTGCTGTCGAGTTGTTTCCGACCCATAGCGACCCTGTACAGAGTTTCTGAGGCTGTAAATCTTTACGGGAGCAGAACGCCTCATCTTTCTCCCACGGAGCGGCTGGTAGTTTCGAACTGCTGGCCTTAAGGTTGGCAGCCCGATTTGTAACCGCTAGGCTACCAGAGCTCCTTATATGCCTTTAAATGTGATGAGAAATTTCCCGTCTATTCCTTTTTTGTTGAGTGTTTTTCCTTGATTTTTTTTTATTGTTGATTACTAATTTTAAAGCACTTTAATCTGAAAGATGTTTTGTAGTATTTTCATGTTTTAAAATTTAGTGAGGCTTGCTTTGTGACCTAACATATCATCTTTTCCATAGACTGTTCCATGATTACTGCGGGGGTTGGGGTGGGGAGTGTTTTCTGCTGTTGTTGGGCTGATTGCATTGTATAAATCTATGAGGTCAAATTGGTTGATTGTGTTATTTAGTTCTTCTGTGTTTTGTTGAGTTTCTGCCCTTCATTGAAATAGGTGCATTAAACTATCCTGCTATTACTGTAGTGTTCTATTTTTTCTTCAATTTTACTAGAGTTTGTTTTATACATTTTGAGTCTTTTTCATTAGAAGTATAGATAATTGTATTGTTATTTTTTAAAATTATTATTATAGTACTCTTCTTCAATTGATCCTTTGATCATGATATAATTTCCTTATTTGTCTCTTATACTGGCTTTTGCCTTAAAGTCTATTTTATTAGGAATTAATATTATCATTCCTACTCATTTTTGATCACCATTTACTTGATAAATGTTTCCATCCTTTGATTTTTAATCCTTTTTGTCTTTGTATGTGTGTCTCCTGTAGATAGCATATTGAAGGATCGTGTTTTCATATCATTCTACTACTTTCTGTATCTTGACTGGTGCATTTAGTATGTAGGGGCCAGTTTTGCTGGATATACAATTCTTGGTTGGCAATTTTTGTCTTTCAGAGTTTTGCTATGTCTTCCCATTGTCTTAATGCCTGCATAATTTCTACAGAAATATCAGAGTTTAATCTAATAATTTCTCCTTTGTAGTCAACTGTTTTGCTTTTCTTGAACTGCTCCTAGGAGTGTCTCCTTGTCTTTCATGTTGGTGAGCTTGATTATGATATGTCTTAGTGATTTCCTTTTGGAGTCTATCCTGTTTGGTGATGTTTCAGCTTTTTGAATTCTTATCTTCTCATCTTTCATAACATTCTAGAAGTTTTCTTCCAGCAGCTCTTTGACTATCTCTTCTGTGTTTTCCTCTGTCACACTGTGTTCTGGAATTCTTGTAGCCCATAAGCTATTCCTCTGCATGATGTTCCACATGGATGTTAGACTTTCAAAAGATTTTTAAAATTCTCTTTTTTCTGATTGTTCTTCTAGATTTCTGGTATACAAGTTCTTAAATTCAGGATTCTGTTGATTCAACTCTAATCCTTTGTCCTTTCAATGTATTATATGTTGCTGAAATATTAGTATTAATCTTCTAGATTTGTTCTCATAGGTTTTGCACAACCTCTAATCCTTTATATATATTGTTTGTTTATTCTTGTAGTATTTTCCTGCTTTTGCTTAGAAATTTCCTTAGCTGAATATTCAGGTTCATCACTTACAGTTTCTACTTTCAGAAACAATTGAACAAAGTTCTTGTAATTTGATATCACTTTATAAAAAGAATAATCTTTTATCAAGTGTCTGTTTCCTTTAAGATCTTAGCAACAGCATATTAAAAGTCTACCTTACTACAAACTTTCTGTTCATGGTGATACAAATTTTTCCTACAACTCTCCCCACTTTTTTTTTTTTTTCCTTCTTCAAGATCTCATAGCAATTGCCTTAAGATAAATAATTATCCCCAGTATCATAAAGACAGTATAGGCTTTTACTATCAAGTGCCACAGAACGCATCAAGCCTCTATGATTGCCCAATTCAAATTTTTAGATATTTGTTGCCACAAAACCCACTTCCTAGTACCAGTTCTTCATT
>NW_006408520.1:53905771-53907717 GCF_000296735.1 Chrysochloris asiatica
CACCAGACTCATATAGATAAGATGAAAACTATTCAGAGCGGATTCTACCTTTCCTCCTCATTCTGAAACTAAACTCCCTTTTGCAAACTTGTAAACCAGCCAACTTGTGACTCTATAGCCCACCCATTTTAGGTAGCGAGTATTTCAACTGTCTGTCCTTACCCTTAAACTTAGGGGATAGGTTTTATCCTTAATGTGAAGACTCCTTCCTTGTCAGTTGGTATTTTGACCTCCTATATCCATAAGGAAGGAGCTCTGGTAGCATAGTGGTTACGAGTCAGGCTGCTAACCTCAAGGACAGCAGTTCGAAACTACCAGTGGTTCCATGGAAGGAAGATGAGGCGTTCTGCTTCCGTTAAGATTTACAGCCTCGGAAACCCTGCACAGGGTCACTATGAGTTGGAACCAACTCCACAGCACTTAACAAAGACAACATATCCATAGGAAAGGACAAACTCATCAAATTGTAGCAATTTAATCTTGCTTCCTGTGTCACATTTCTTTATCTTCCTCTAGTGGAGCTCTGATCATCAAGTCACCCAAGTTAGGCCAAATGAGTACTATCAGCAAGTTAGGGTGTTCTTGTGTGTCTCCTGAACTTCATATCAGCTGGGTGCTTCACTCTCAGCTCTAGTCCCCAGTGGCCAGGTCAGTGTTGATGGACTCAGGAGTTCCCAATCATCCCCATACTTTGGTCCAACCAGCCCTTCCTCTTCTCTTTCTCATCTCAAAATTGACAGAAGTTTATGGAACATGGTCAAACTCAGCCCATGTCTTCATTGCTGCCTTTCCTCGCTTCTACGGAATCTGTTGCTGGAGAAGGACATCATGTTTGGTAAGGTGGAGGGTCAGAAAAAAGAAGAAGAACCCTAAGAAGATGGATTGGCCAAGCATCGATGGACTCAAGAGTGGCAACAGTAGTGAGGTAGGTCCAGAATCAGGCAATGTTTCATTCTGCTGTGCATAAGGTCACTATGAGTTGGTACCAACTCGATGGTACCTAAAAACTGACCAGTAGACCAAGTTGGTTACCAGCAAGCTTACATGCCTGCTCATGTGTCCCCTTTGAGTTTCAGTTTGGGAAGGGTATTTGTCCCAAAGGAACTTGCATGGTATTTTTTTTTTTTATGTTTGTTTATTTTTGTTTTTCTGATGGTCTTTATTTCAAGAAGTATCTTCTGTTTCTCTAGCCACTCTGGGTTGGTCTGCATATCATTTGTCCCTCCTAGAAAGTTCTGGATGGGTCTCAGGATTCCACCTATACTCTACAATAGTGCCACAAGAAGCCTATTTCTCTGGGCAAGTTATAGATCCCCTTTACTTTTAGGTATTCCAACTAGTTATAGGCTGATTGTGTATTGCTCTCCCTTTCCTTGGATATTGCCTTACCCATCACCCACACTATGATGTTACTATCCTGAACCTGTGCTTTACTGCCCCCTCCCTTCCACCTGTGGTAGCCAATAGCATTTTTTGTTTGTCTTTTTTTTAGTATGGACATATTTTCTTAAACTTTTACAATAATGGTCTTATGCAATATTTGTCCTTTGGTGAACAGTCGAACATCTTACCATTATTTTCCCTCCTTCAACGTGTGTCTCAAGCCTTGTTTTCCCAAGGCTGTGAAAAAGTCCCAGTCTAACTATACTCCATTCAGCCTATGTGTACCTTCCGTGGTCTTTACCTACTTTCCCCATTCCTCTACTTTCTTCTGGCTTCTTGTACATTACCCTCCCCTTCTTTTTTATTGCCCTCCCTGTCTCTCAAGTTAACATGTGTCTATCCCCTGACCTGTAGTTACTGTCCCTGCCCTCCTTACCCTGGTTGTTGTTGTTATCAGGTGCCATCGAGTCGGAACTCCATGCACAGCAGAATGAAACAATGTCCGATCCTGGCCCAACCTCACTACCGCTGCCACACTTGATGCCATCAATGATGACACCTGG
>NW_006408520.1:53908765-53910723 GCF_000296735.1 Chrysochloris asiatica
AAGTTCTCTGTCAATGTATGATTGTAGCCGTTTCTGTATTACCTTTAGCAAAACTTTACTCGCTTGATATATTAGAGATTGTCCGATGATTGCCGCATTCTGTTGGGTCACCTCTCTTTGGAATGGGCACGAATATTGATCTTTACCAATCAGTTGGCCAGATAGTTGTCTTCCAAATTTGTTGGCAGAGATGAGTGAGTGACTCTTGTGCTGCCGCCTCACTTTCTTGAAAGATTTCAATTTTTATTCCATCAATTCCTGGTGCCTTATTTTTTGCCATTTCTTTCAATGCACTTTGGACTTCCTCCCTGAGTATCATTGGCTCTTATTCATATGGTACCACTTGAAATGGTTGAACATCAACCATTTCCTTTTGGTACAATGACTCTGTGTATTCCTTCCATCTTTTCTTGATGCAATCTGCATCATTCAATAATTTGCCCAGAAAATCCTTCAATAACGAAGGTCGAGGCTTGAATTTTTTCTTCAGTTCCCCCAGCTTGAGAAATGCTGACCGTGTTCTTTCATTTTGGTTTTCCAACTCTAAATCTTACCCTGGCACCCATCAAATAATTATTAAGTTAACACAGAAATATTTTTTTTTTATGTTTTTATAATAATGGACTTATGTAATATCTGTCCTTTTGTTCCTGGCTAATTTCACTTAGCAATATGTCCTCAAGGCTCATCCACGTTATATGGTCTTTCAAAGCATCATTGTTTTTCTTTAAGGAAGCACGGTATTTCAATGTGTGTATGTACCAGAGCTTGTTTATCCATTCTTCTGTTGATGGGCATTTGAGTAGTCTCTAGTTTTTTGCTATTGTGCATAGTACTGCAATTAACATTGTGTGCATATATCTACTTGCATTTGACTTGAATTTCCTATGGATATATACCAAGTAGAGGAATTGCTGGATCATAAGGTATTTCTAATTCCAGCTTTCTAAGGAAGTGTCATGCCATTCTTCAGAGTGGTTGAACCAATTTTCAGTCCCACTAGCAATGTAGGAGCATCCCATTATCTCTACACCCTCTGCTTTTTTGAACTTTGCTGTTACTGGTGGTGTAAGATGATATAGCATTTTTGTTATGATTTGCATTTCTCTAATGTCTAATGATACTGAACATTTCTTCATATGTTTGTTTGCATCCAGAATGTCTCCGTGGTGGATTATTTATTTGGGTACTGTGAAACTTTTAAATTTGGTTACTTGTCTATTTTTGTAGTTGCATTATAGTTTTCTAGAAATTTTAGATATTAGTACCTTGTCTGATGTGTCATTGCAAAATATATTGTCCCAGATTCCCTTTTTACTCTTTTGGTGAATTATTTTGATGCACATAAATTTCTAATTTTTAGTATGCTCCAGTCATCTAATTTGTTCTCTCTTGTTTGTGTGCTTTTTGCCATGTCTGGTAGTCTATGTACGCCATATGTTAGAGCCCTGAAATTTGTCCCTATTTTTTCATTGATGATCTTTGCAGTTCTGGGATTTACATTTAGATCTCTAATTCATAATGAACTAGTTTCGTATATGGTGTGGGATATAGGTCTTGTTTTATTCTTTTGAAAATCAATTTCCAGTTTTGCCAGAAACATTTGTTGAAGAGACTATCTCTTCCCCATTTAATGTATTTTGGGTCTTTGTCAAAGATCAGTTGACTGGATGTGAGTGGATTTACTTTGGGGTCCTCAATTCATTGTCTGTATATCTTATCTGAGGTCTCTTTCCTTCCAAATAAAGTTCATTATCATTTTATCCATCTCTTCAAAGAGTGTTGTTGGAATCTGGATTGGGATTACATTATATCTGTAGATTGCTTTGGGTAGTATTGACATTTTCACAATGTTAAGTATTGCTATCCAAGTATGGTACATCCTCCCATTTTTTAAATCTCTTTTGTTTTTTTGTACTAGTGTTTTGAAGTTTTCTTTATGTGTGTCTTTTGTTTCT
>NW_006408520.1:53913323-53915055 GCF_000296735.1 Chrysochloris asiatica
TTTTTCTGATAAGTTCTTGAATTCTATTGACTAGGGTTTTGTTAATTTTTGCATCTATCTTCATTTGGGATATTGGTCTAGAATTTTCTTTTTCCATGATGTCCTTCCCTGGTTTTGGCATAAGGGTTATGCTTGCTTCATAAAATGTATTAGGAAGTTTTCCACTCTTTTCTATATTCTGGGATAGTTTTGATAGAGTAAGTATCAATTCTTCTCTAAATTTTGGTTTTGTAAAATTCACCAGTGATGACATCTGGGCCTGGACTTTTCTTGGTTGGGAGTTTTTTGATGACCTGATTTATTTCTTCCTTTGTTATAATATTTGCTCAAATTTTTTACTTCCCTCTGTGTAAGTTTAGTCATGGTGTGCTTTCCTAAAAATGCATCCATTTCCTCTAGATTTTCAAAATTTTTGGAGTACAGTTCTTCATAGTATTGTGTTATTATCTTTTTTATTTCCATTGGTTCTATTGTAATGTCTCCCATGTGGTTTCTTATGCATGTTATTTATGTCTTCTCCCTCTTTTCTTTTGTTAGGTTTATGAGAGGTTATCAATTTTATTAATCTTTTCATAGAACCAGTTTCTTCTCGCGTTGATTTTCTCTTTTTTTTTTTTTTCTTTTCCATCACATTTATTTTTGCTCTGATCTTCACTGTTTTCTGATTTGTGAAGATATTGTGTTAGTGTTCTGATTTTGACTCTTTCTTCTTTTTGTATGTGTGTTTTTATTACAATAATTTTTCCACTGTTTTTGTTATGTTTTGGTATGTTGTGCTTTCATTCTCATTCGTTTGTAGTAATTTTTAAATTTTTTGTTTTTTATTTGTTCTACTACCCGGTAGCTTTTAAGCAGGGTGTTATTCAGCTTTCATGTATATGATTTTGTTTCCTTGATAGTCCTATTGTTGATTTATGATTTTATAGTATTGTGGTCTCAGAAGATGCTTTGCAATATTTTGATGTTTTTAAATTTATGGAGATTTGCTTTGTGGCCTAATACATGGTCTGTTCTGCAGAATGAAGCATATGGATTGGAAAATAATGTGCCGCTGTTTGGTTGAATGCTCTTTACAGATCAATGAGGTCAAGTTGGTTGATTATATTGCTCAGTTCCTCTGTGTCTCTGTTGAGCTTCTTTCTGGTTGCTCTCTCCTTTTTCATAAGTGGTGTATTGAAATGTTGTTGCTGTTATATGCCTTGGAGTCGGTTCCGACTCATAGCGACCCTACACAGGGTTTCCGAGGCTGTAAATATTTACGGGAGTAGACCGCCTTATCTTTCTCCCGCCAAACCGCTGGTAGTTTCGAACTGCTGACCTTGCAGCTCGCAGCCCGATTTGTAACCACTACGCTACCAGAGAAATAGCCCCCTATTATTGTAGAAGTGTCTCTTTCTTTTATTGTATTAGGGTTACTTTATGAAATTTGGAGCTCCTTCTTTGGTAGTATACATGTTTATTTCCTCCTTTTCAAGTAACCCTTTACCATGAGATAATGACCTTCTTTGTCTCTTATGCTGGTCTTTGCTTTAAAGTTTATTTGTCTGAAGTTAATATTGTCACTCCCACTTGTTTTTTATTATAATTATGTTGGTAAATGTTTTTCCATCCTTTAATTTTTAAATCCATTTTGTCTTGTGTGTTAAGTGAGTCTCTTGGAGACAGCATATTGTAGGATCTTACTTTCATATCCATTCTGCCAGTCTCTGATTCTTGACTTGTTCATTCATTA
>NW_006408520.1:53915585-53922559 GCF_000296735.1 Chrysochloris asiatica
CTGTGAAAGAAGAGAAGAAGGGGAAAATATAGTAAGAGACCCAGGTGGGGTCTTTTGTGGCACTTTGTGGCTGTCCTGTTCGTGGACTGACCTTCCCAAATTTCTAATTTCAATTTTGTAGTTTTGTTCTTCCCTGAACTCTTCTACCTCTGGATTGAAGTCTGAGTGCTATTGCCACACATATCAATTTCTCGTTGTTGTCTGGTCTTGTTGATTCTCAGTCCAAATAACTCTCTTTATCATGTTTTGGAGCACTGGTTTGGCCTTTACAAAATCCCTAAAGTTCTGTTTGTCCTTGAATGTTTTGATTTCACAGTCATATTTGATTAATAGTTTTACTGAGTATATGTGATTGTTGGTTGGCATTTTTTTTTTTGTTTTTTTCTTTCAGAGCTTTGTATATGTCTACACATTGTCTTCTTGCCTACACAGTTTCTCCTAACTAATCAGAGCTTAATTGTATTTCCCTTTCCATTGTATGTAACATTTCTTTCCCCTAGGTGCTTTCAGGATTCTCTCCTTATATTTGGTTTTGGATAGTTTATGATATGTCTTGGTGTTTTCTTTTTTGAGATCTGTCCTTCTTGGGGTTCATTCAGCTTCTTGAATACTTATCTTCTTGTCCTTCAAGATGTTAGGGACGTTCTCTTCCTGAAGTTATCTCTTTAACTATCTCCTCTGTAGTTTGTTTGTTGGTTTGTGGGTATTTTTGTTTTGTTTTGTTTTGTTTTTGGTGCCTTCCTGTTCTGGAATTCCAATCACTCTCAAGTTATTCCTCTTCATGTTATCCCACATGACTCTTTCTTCAGATTTTTTATTCTTTCTTCTGCTTATTCTTCTATCTTAGCATTATTGACAGTTTTGTCTCCAAGATCACTGATTCTGGCTTCCATCTCTTCAGTTCTACTCTTTTGTCCTTTCAGTGTGTTGTCCATTTCTGATACTTGGCATTAATCATCTGAACCCCTTTTTGTATGTTCTTTATTGACTTAAATGCTATTTTGATTTTGGTTGCCTGTTCCTGTTGCACTTTTCTGACTATTTCCTTATTTTCTGTAGAACATTTAGTGCATGATTCTCTTAAATTCCCTTTCAGACAATTCCAAAGCCTCTTCACCCTTTAATACCAATCCTAGCTCTCAGGTATTCTCCAATAACTGATATGCTATTTTTAATTTTTATGTCTTAAGATTTAGTCTTCTTCACTGATCTCTAGCAGTTTTATTTTAATATGTCCTGGGGTAATTATCTTTTGTTACTATTCTTGAACTGATGCTTCCATGAGTATTAATTGTTGAACCAAGCAAAATGAAGTCATTTACAACTTCAATCTTTTCTCCATTTTTATGGATGCTGTTTATTGGTCCACTGCTGAGGATTTTTGTTTTTTTTTCTTTACACTGAGCTGCAACCCAAGTTGCCTTTGATCTTAAACACTAAATGTTTGACGTCCTCTTCACTTTCAGCGAGTAAGGTTGTATCGTACATATGTACATATATTGCAGATTATTAATGAGTCTTACTCCGAGCCTGATGTTACTTTTTTCTTCATATGATCCAGTTATTTGAATTATGTGCTCAGCATACAAATTGAATAAGTATGGTGAAAGAATATAACCCTGACAAAAAAATCTGGAAGACAGCTACTTGGAAGGGATCCAACTGCTTTGAAGAGATCCATATTTGTGAACGTTCCAAAGACAGGTGACCCAACAGAATGTGAACACAATAAAACAATATCATTTAATAACATGCAAATAAAGCTTTGTTAATGATAATTAACAAATGACTGCAACAGTACATTGACAAGGAACTGTTAGAGGTCTAAGTCAGATTCAGATGAGGACGTGGAATGATGGATATCATTAATCATGTCAGATGGACTTGGCTGGAAGCAGTAAAAGAAGAAATCTATTTACCTGTGCTTTATTGATCTTGCAAAGGCATTCAGCTATGTGTACTATGACAAGTTATTGATGACATTGTGCAGAATGGGTACTCCAGAACACTTAATTGTGTCCATGAGGATCCTGTACATAGACTAAGAAGCAATCATTCAAACAGAACAAGGAGACACTTATTGGTTTAAAGTCGGGAAAAGTGTACTCCCTGATTTAATTTTTCACCATATGTATTCAATCTGTACACTAAACAAGTAATCTGAGAAACTGGATTATATGATGAACATGACATCAGGATTGGAAGAAGAATCATTAACAACCTGTGATATACAGATGATACAACATTGTTTGCTGAAAGTGAAGAGAATTTAAACTACTAATGAAGATTAAAGATTACAGTCTTCAGTATGGGTTCTCCCTCAGTGCAAAGAAAACAAAAATCTTCACTACTGGACCAATAAATAACATCAAGATAAACAGAGAAAAGATTGAATTTGTCAAAGATTTCACTTTGCTAGGATCCATTATTAGCACTCATGGAAGCAGCATTCAAGACCTCTTTAAAGTGTTTATGAGCAAACTAAGGTGTACTTCAGACATATTATCAGGAGGCACCAGTCCCTGAAGAAGGACAACATGCTTGGTAAAGTGGAAGGTTAGAGAAAAAAAGAAAGACACCCAAAGAGATGGATTGGCACAGTGGCAGCAGCAATGGTCTCAAGTTTAACAACAATTGTCAGGATTGGGCAAGACTGAGCAGAGTTCTTTTTGAACCACCACCTTGTGGATAGCAACCTAGTGCTTATCCTGCACTACCAAAATAACAAACGTGAAAAATGTTGTCAGTACTCAAACTAAACAGACTGATTTAGCCCAAAGGTTATCTATTTGACATCTTCTGATACTATTGCCTCAATGTTTTCTTGATTGCAGGTTGAGTTTTCTTTAGTCTACACAGTAAATAATTTTTGTTTATTTATTGGGTATTGTGAATGTAGAATCATTGAGCTGTGAATTTTGTTTTACTTTTTTTTAAGTTCACTCTTTTAAGTAGGTATTCATTTTACTTGCTGGTTAGCTTGATTCTTTTGAGTGTTGTTTGTCAAAACTTTTGAAGAGTAGGTTAGGATAGATTTTATATTGGGCAAGCTTTGTTTCTTCTAGTAAAGCAAGATCTTTCTGGTGTTTTCACCAAATTTCCTTTTTGTTCATAGAAAGTTTCCAAAGTTTGCAACACTTTGTGCAATCTGGAAAGTTTTCCATTATATCTCCCCAGTCATGGCCTGCCTGTCCTTACGAAGTTTCTACCTAAGCATGCACTGCTTTAGGATTCACCAAGAGACACAGGTAGATTCCCAACAGATTTCTGGAGCTATTGTTATGAATGGCTTTATTCTTCCATGTACTTTTTCTTAAATTAAAATCACCTCTACTTCCCAGAACTTCAAGTTTTACTTCATCAACTAAGACAGGTAGTCCTTCTATGTTTGAAAACTTTACTGTGAACTGAGGTTTGGAAAATGTTTCCAAGGAAAAAGCTAGAGTCTTATAGGATTCGTCTAACTTATTGCTATTCTCTCAGTAGTTAGCAGTACTGCCTACTTTCAAGTTTTTGCTTTAATTTTTAAATTATTTACATCGGGAGGGTAAGTTCAGTTGCTAGTATGGTAGGTCCATACACAGAAGTCTCTGAGAATATATTTCTTTGCTTATTATAGTCTCATTCCAAATTTTCTTCTGAATCCAGCTCTGTTATTTTGCCAGCAATGTACTGTTGCAGCCATTTTTGAATTTTCTTTACTAAAATTTTACTGACATGTAATATTAATAACAATGTCCAATGATTTCTCTATTCCATTGGATCACCTCTCTTTGGTCTGAGCAAAAACATGGATCAATTCCAATTAGTAAGCCAGGTATCTGTCTTCAAATTATCTTCACAAAGATGAGTGAGTACCTCTAGTGCTGTATCAGTTTGGTTAAATATTTCAATATGTATTCCAACAATTCCCAGAGTCCTGTCCTTTGCCAATGCTTTCGGTGCACCTGGATTTCTTCCTTCTGTACCATTGGCTCTTGATCATATGTTACCTCTTGAAATAGTTGAACATTGTCCATTTGTTTTTGGTACAGTGACTCTCCGTATTTCTTCTATCTTCTTTTTATGTTTTTGCATAATTGAATATTTTTCCCAGAGAATTCTTTAATATTGCTAGTCAAGTCCTGAATTTTTCTTCAGTTCTTTTAGCTTGAAAAATGTTGTGCGTGTTATTCCCTTTTGGTTTTCTAATTCCGGGTTTTGCACATTTCATTAGAATACTTGACTGTGTCTTCTTGAGCTGCCATTTGCAATTTTCTGTTCAGCTCTTTTGCCTTCTCCATTATTCCATTAGATTTAGAAATTCTATACTCTAAAGCAAGTTTCAGAGTCTTTTCTGACATCCATTTTGGTCTTTTCCTTCTTTCTTGTCTTCCTAAGCTCCATACCTAACATTTATCTGATAGTCTCAGGATTGCCATGCAATCCAAGCCATGGTTTAACTCTGTCAATTCTATTAATGTGTCTAAATTTCTGAGTGTTCAACTTCCACCCATTCTTGACTATTAACTAATATGTCTAATAGCCATATTAGAAAATATGTCTGATAGGCATATTAGAAATTAAAATACTTATTGATTTCTACTCTCTGCAAAATAAGATTGGGAAGTTTACATTATATTTTCAGAAACCCAAACTTTCATTTCTGCCCAGAATTAAATGATAGGGACTTTATTTATCCTCTTATATTAAATAACTATAAAATCAGATAAAATATTTGAAACAACAATCTGACACTGAGCTAAAGTTAAAAAGAAAAGTAATATGTAACAGAAAGGAAACAATAAGTGCTGTGTAAGAGTCCCTAATTATAATCTGCTGAGAATTTCAAGGATGCAATGGAGGAAGGAGAACTTACACAGAGACAGGCGGTACTGCTTAGTTGAAGGAACAGAGCTCATAACTTTCAGAAGGTAAGTGGTTAAACTTTCTGGGGAAAATATGAGAAAACTTCAAAAAGCTCATAGAAAAAAATATAGTATCTTTTAATTCCATTTTTCCAAAAAATTTTTGGAGCCCCATCATACTTACAGGAAGAAGTTGCAAAAGAAAAGTGCATTGGAGATACATCTAAAGGCTCCTTGGAATCTGCGTCTCAGAATTCATGTGCTTACATGTGAAAGGAAATTACCTAAAGACAGAAAAAGGACCAGAAGTTCTAGGTGAAGATTTTCAGGTTGAATATGGACCACAGAGTCAGTTTGAACTACAAAACCAGCTGCTTTTGGGAAATCCTATACAGGGTCATATTACATTGGAACCAATTCAATGGCACTTAACAGCAACTAGCGTAGTGGTTACGAATCGGGCTGCGAACCTTAAGGTCAGCGGTTCGAAACTACCAGCCACTCCGCGGGAGAAAGATGAGGCTTTCTACTCCAGTAAAGATTTACACCCTTGGAAACCCTGTACAGGGTCGCTATGGGTCGGAACCGACTCAACGGCACTTAACAACAACAAAGCCATAAAGAAAGATCTCCTAATCCACAGAGAATAAGCTAGAGTCCTTAGAATGTGATTGTTTTAAAAGTGAACCACTAGGAGTCCTGGTGTGGCAACATAGAATAAGCACTAGACCACAAGATCAATTTGAACCACAAAGTCAGCAGTTTTAAACTTACCAGCTACTCTGTGAAAAGCCTATGCAGGATCCCTATGTTTGGAACTAACTCAATAGCCTTTAGCAACAATAAAAATGACAGTTAAGTTCACTACTTGTTGTAATTGTTGTTAACATCAGATTAATAACTGGAGGATAGACCTCTGAATTTAAACACGTAAGAATAGAAATGATACCCAAAGAAAAAAGACAGAAAAATTAATTACAACATCTATGTCACGTAGAACAATATTGCCATTCTAATATAAGAGATATGTTTTATTAGCTCTAGCTGTATTCTCTAACAAATAAAAGTATGTCATTTATTTCTCCTGAAGTAGTTAATGCTGTTTTAGCAGGACTTAATTTTTAATTACAGCTAGTCTACACAGTAATATTTTTATGATGAGAAACTGCATCTGAAGTGGTTGGCATGTCTTTCAGAACACATAAAATGGTAGTTAGGACGTTGATGTCTATTTAAATCTAATCCAAGTATTTCTAAGTGAATTTGTAATGCAAGGGCAAGTAATCTTTTTTCTTATTTAACTTCCATAAGAAATCCCAGTTGCTTTAAAATTAAGCAATAAGCTTTAAATGGAGTACTTTTCCAACTGTGAAATTTATTAAAGTTTGGTGATTTTAATTTTACTTCTTTGTGCAATAGTGGACCCCCTCCCCCCAGAGTTTCAATGTCATCTCAAAATCTTTTTCCCATGATTATCTTTGAAAATATTGAGGAATTTAGACAAAAGCACTGCATGTTTGCTAAATAATAACTCTTTACACCATTGTATCTAGTTAACATTCTGGGTAGGTCTCTAAAATCCCATATAAGAGATAACTTCATACACATACTGTACAAGATATATTCAGTAACTGTCATTCTATTATATATTTTTTAAATGCCATTTGTTCTGAATTCAGCCTTAAATTTTTCATAGTCAAACTTAGGAAGTTTTTAACCATGAAAGTAATTTATACAATAGTAAATAGTGCCTTGTTGATCTTTTAAATCCTGTGAATTTGGTTGACATAATCTATTCTTAAGTGCTTATGTTTGCTAATATTCAAAATTTATGAAAATTGCAACACTTCACTGACATACCAGTCATAGTCTTCCCAACTCTGTTCTTATAAACAAAGAATAAAATTAATACTGCAATGTATCATGCCACATATTGCAACTGTTAAAAGTTTATGGCTAGCCAGGATGATATAATTAAATTTGATTTTATACTAACCCTTCATGATGCTTTAAAGTTGTTGTTAGCTACCATCAAGTTGGTACCGACTAAAAGTGACTTTATGCCCATTGATGCTGCCACTTTGCTAATCCATCTTGTTGGGGGTCTTCCTCTTTTTCTCTGATCCT
>NW_006408520.1:53924246-53925212 GCF_000296735.1 Chrysochloris asiatica
ATTTCAACGGTACAATATGATCGATAATCAATGATATTGGAGTAAGAAATTCAAGCAGCACTGAAGACATTGGTTAAAAAGAAAGCTCAGGAATTTACTTACAAATGTTTCAACAAATAAAAAATGTAAATGTTTCAACAACCTGATGCAACATTGGAGGTACTCACTCACCCATGTCAAGAAATTTGGAAAACCAGCTACCAAATTTGACACAGCCAACTGATGGTAAGAGATCCATATTTTTGACCATTCCAAAGAAAGATGACCCAAGAGAATGTGGAAATCATCTAGTAATGTCAGAAATATCACATGCAAATAAAATTTAACTTAAGATAAATAAAAAATGCTATCAGTAATACCTTGACAGGAAGATGTAATAAATTTAAGCTGGATTCAGAAGAGGACATAGAACAAGGAATATCATTGCTGGTGTGAGATGGATCTTGGCTGAAATCAGAGCATATCAGAAAGATGTTAACTTGTGAAAAGGCATGTGCTTGTATAGATACTAACAAACTATGGGTCATGCAAATAATGGATATTCCATAATACTTAACTGTGCTCTTGAGACCAATTTATTTAAAGAAAAGAAGGGGATAGATACTTAACGGTCTAAATTCAGGAAGGATGTGTATCAGGGTTATATCCTTTCACCAGTTTTATTTACTTGCCATGATGAGCAAATAACCTGAGAATCTGCACTATATGAAGAAGAATGTGACATAAGGATTGAAGGAAGACTCATTAATAATGTGCTATATGCAGATGACACAGCCTTTCTTGCTGAAAATGAAGAGGACTTGAAATACTTAACTGATGAAGATCAATGACTGCAGTCTTCAGTATGGTTTTTAACCTCAATATAAAGAAAATGAATATCCTTACAAGTAGACCAATAAATAACATCATGATAAATGCAGAAAAAAAAAATTGAATTTGCTTGGATCCTCAAGCAATGCTCATGGA
>NW_006408520.1:53925787-53932662 GCF_000296735.1 Chrysochloris asiatica
TCAGAGAAAAAAAGGAAGACCACCCCCAACAAGATGGACTGACACAGTGGCAGCAACAATGGGCTCACACATACAATTGTGAGGATGGTGCATAACCAGGTGGTGCTTCATTTTTATGTATATCAGGTTTCTATAAGTCATAATTGACTCAAGACATAAAACAACCACAATAGCAGTATCAGTTAATTAGAATCAGTAAAACTGGTTGATAAGAAACATTTTAACCTACTAGTCTCTTTCAATCTCTTCCAAAATTCATGGCACATCAGGCCTTAGTAGCCCTGCCATTGCCTGTAATTACATAATAATGTGTATTTGTTTTTGCTTTATTCAAAGTTATGAGTGTAGAAAAATATTATTTTATTCAACCTTTGAGAATATTTCTATAATATAAAACTCAATAACCTTATTTTTAAAAGTACTGTGTAGAATGTATCAGTGTTTTAATCTTTCTGTGTCAAAGAACATGACAGAATTTCTAGGAAAGATTGCATTAATAGTCCCTCATTTGTTGTCATTGTTGTTAAGTCCATTAATAATCCCTCATTTGTTGTCATTGTTGTTAAGTGCCAACGAGTGGGTTTTAACTCATTATGAACTGGTATAGGGCTCTGAGGATTTCTATCTTTTAAGGAAGCAGAAAGCCTCATATTTCTCCCTCTGTGTGGCTTGTGAACTTCAACTGCCAAACATGTGGTTCACAGTCCAGTGCTTATCCTACTTAAAATCTACATTGTTGTTAGATGCCTTCGTGTTGGTACCAACTCATAGTGACCTTATGCACAGCAGAATGAAACACTGCCCAATGCTGGGCCAACCTCACTACTGTTGCCACACTTGAGTCCATCGATGCTGCCACTTGGCCAATCCATCTCGTTGGGGGATTTCCTCTATTTCTCTGACCCTCTACCTTACCAAACATGATATCCTTCTCCAGACAATATGTACGAAATATGAGAGACGAAGATTGGCCTTTTGGGCCTCCAAGGAGCACTCTGACTGCACTTCTTCCAATGCAAATCTGTTGGTTCTATGGGCAGCCCATGGCACTTTCAATATTCTTCTCCAAAACCATAACTCAAAATCATCAATTCTAAAATCTACATTAAATATACTAAAAAAAAACTTAGAATCTCTTCTGTTTTCCTCTAGTCTCATCCCAGTCCCATTACTAAGGCACTAATTCCAATTAGGTGGCAGTGGGGCAGGGACAACACTAGAAGAAAACAGAAGAATTAATTGTACTAGATTTTTTTAGGATATCTGATTTTAATTCTATTTAGAGCCATGTGGTTTTTCATCAAAATAAATCTTGACTTACTTTTGACAAAGTGATCAATGAGATGCAGTCACTGATTATAGAATATTACAAATATCAAATTAAATAAGTTATTACTCCATGAAATGCTGAAAAAATATGTAATTGTTTTAGTTATGGTTTGAGAATCAAAAACTTATATGATAATTAAAATGGGGGTATTGTCTATGATTACCCACTGCCTTACAATTTAAAAACAGTATAATGGATTGTAATTCTTATTTTTATTTAAATTCTATCTAACTTTTGATAAATTTTATTCCCTCCTAGGATGCTACCTTAAGGTTGGCAGTGCAAAACTACCTGTGGGAGAAAGATGAGGTGCTCTGCTCCCATAAAGATTTACAGCCTCGGAAACCCTGTGCAGGGTCACTATGAGTCAGAACCAAATCCACAGAACTTAATTCTTAAAAATTTTCACCTATGGCACCACATGACCCCATTAATACACTATACAACAATTTCTGTATTAATGCACTTTAAAATAACCCTCTAGAGAAACAACTGGAAAACCCTGAACTCACTATAATTAAAGAGGATATAATTAGATAATGGATAATTTAAAAGCATAGAAATATTCAGGCCTGGACTGGATTCTGAATAATTATATAAGTAATTTTCCTGCATACCCGTTACTATAGCTGTCTAACCATGCTTGCTAGTAGAGGATATTATTATAACACTTGACACATCTGTATTTAATATTAAGTTATGATGCATTCTTAGGAACACTCAAGACCAGAGAATCATTGTTTCAGAATAAAGAATAGCTCCATAATGGCTTTGAGTTTGATGCCTTTTGAAATTACTACCAGACACAGTGCTTTTAGATTTAACAGGAAAATTTGAAGCCATGTCCTTATCTAGAGCAGGAGTTGAGGTGTGGTGCTGTATAATAAGCACTGGATTACTAACCGCAAGTTTGGTTGTTCAAACATACTAGCCACTCCTTGGAAACCCTATACAGGGTCAATATTGTTCAGAATGGACTGGTCTGTACTTAACAAAACCAACACAGCAGGAGTAACATGTTTAACTATTTAGCAAAAGAATAAAAATAAAATAAGTAGCTAAAATACATCCTAAAAAATGTAGATAATAAAATTTTTCCATATATTTCCAATTTTGAAATTGTGTACAAATATTCTGAACTTTAGGGATACATGTATTTATTTATATAGGTGACTTTCTGAATAATTATTTATTTCCATATTAGAAATAGATTGTTCAGTTGTTTGGTTAAATGTTATCTCTCAGAGGAAAAAATATGTTATCAATCATTTTGTATCTTTTCCTACATTTGTTGTTGTTAATTGCCATAAAGTTAGTTCTGATTCATAGCGACCATACATAGGGTTTCCAAGGAGCAAGTGGTGAGTTTTAACCTTCCACTTTGTGATTAGCAGTCCAGGATTTATCCTATAGACCCACACCAGGACACCCGCACTAGAATACTAAAACCTTTTTGGTGGTAGAAATCACTATATGAGAATATAATGTATTTCATATTTGGACCCCATATTTCCCACAGTTCAGTATTTGACCAGATTAGAAGATTCTAATTGAATTAATATCTGGGACACGATAGATAACAAAATAGTTATAATGACTTAATAAAATAATTTAGCAGAGTAAACCAGTCAAGAACTTCAAAAAGTCTGTGTGTTGTTAGATGCTTTAGCCAGTTCTGACTCTTAGTGAATCTGTATAGGGATTACTCCCTCGAGGTGAGGTTTCGCAGTCCAGTGTTTTTCCTACAGAGACATTGGGCTTCCAATGGTCTGACTTGCTTTTAAGTACCGTGGAGTAGGTTCTGACTCATAGGGATCTTGTATAGGGTTTCTGAGGAGCAGCTGGTGAGCTTGAACCACCAACCTTGAGATTCAAACCAACTTTGCAGTCCTGCGCATTAACCCTTAGTGCCACAACAGCTACTTTATTATTTAAGGCCTTATTCTTCAGATGATGATCGACTCAGCATATATGTGTGTTTCTGTGAGTATGTGTTTGCCTGTGTGTATGTGGTGGCTCCATAGGATAAACCTTGAAATGTGAACCACTAGGTCCGCAGTTTTAGCCTGCCAGCCACTTGTAAGGAAAAAGATGAGGTTTTCTCCTCCCTTGAAGATTTAAAAGCCTTAGAAACCCAATACAGGTTTATATGAGTCAGAACTGACAGGACGGCACTTAACAACAGCAATATGTGTCTTTCTAAGAATAAGCACTGGACCTCAAGGTCGTTTTGATCTGCCAGGATGGTGGTTCAGCAACTCGGAAACCCTATACATGTTAGCTTTAAGTAGGAACTGATTGATGGCAGTTAACAACAACAACATATAACTTTGTTGGTTTGTTGGTTATGTGCCATGGATCATAGTGACTCTGTATAGGTTTTCTAAGGCTGTAAGTTTTTGCAGGAGTAGAAAGCCTTCTCTTTCTCCAGTGAAACAGCTGTTAGTTTCGAAGTGCTGACGTTGAGGTTAGCTGCCCGACTTGTAACCACTATGCTACCAGGAGGTCGTTAACATATATACTTGTTGTTGTGTTAAGTATCATCAAGTTGGTTCCGATCCATACCTATCCTGTATAGGGTTTCCAAGGAACAACAGATGAGTTTGAATCGCTGATCTTGAGGTTCAAGACAACTTTGCAGTTCAGTGCACTAACCCACAATGCCACACCAGGACTCCAGCATATATACTAGTGTTTTCAAGATATAGTGATTCTGCTAATGCAGAATTTATGCAATGCTTTTCATTGGACTGAGCACTAGACTATTAGCCTTGAATACCTCAACAATATAATTCAGTAATATGAATCTTTCCTTCATTATGTATTTTGCATAATTTCTCACCAATATGTATATATGCAAATTGTAGGCATCATTTCTATTGAAATCAGTATTGACTAGCTCCATATAAATTTTCACATTCACTCCACCTTGTGGCATATGCTTCAGGATTTATGAATTCTTAATTTATCAATGATAAAACTTATTTTGTTAATTCTTATAATCATAATAGATTTAAAGCTCTATTGATGTAATCTGACTTCTATGTTGTTGTTATTATTAAATGCCGTCGAGTCAATTCTGACCCATAGCGACCCTGTATAGGGTTTCCAAGGAGCAGCTGGTGAGCTTGAACCACCGACCTTGCAGTTCAAACATCTTTGCGTTCTGATGCATTAGCCCACAGCCACACCAGAACTCCTATGAGGGACTTCAAAATGTTCATGGAATAAATCCATTATCTTTCAATTCCATATTTCCATGAATTTTTGAAGCCACCTCATATTACTTTAATGATTTGATCAATTTCTTCTGTTGTTGTAGGTCTGTTCACATTTTCTACTTCAATCTCTGTTAGTTTGGGTAGATCTTGGGGTTTTTATTAAAATTTGTCCATTAGTTCTAAATTTTCAAATTTTTTGAGTACAGTTCTTCATGATATTCTATTATTATTATTTTTTATTTCAATTGGTTCTGCTGTTATTCATGTTATATATATCTTCTTGTCTTTTGATAGATTTACCAATGATTTATCAATTTTCTCAATCATTTCAAAAAACAAATTTCTTGTCATGTTGATTCTTTCTATTGTTTTTCTGTTTTCTATTTTATTTGTTTCTGCCCTTATCTTTATTATTTCTTTTCTTAGTGGCTGTGAACTTACTTGGCTGCTCTTTTTCTAATTGCTGAAGATGCTACTTTATTGTGTTGATTTTACTTCTTTTTTCTTATTGGATGTTTGTGTTTATTGCTATAAATTGCCCTCTAAGCATGGCTTTTGCTGCATCCCAAAGGTTTTGGTATGTTGCATTTTTTATCTCAATTGATATAAGGACTTTTTTATTTCATTTTTTATTTGTTCTACTACCCATTAACTTTTTAGCAGGGTGTTGTTCGGTTTCCATATGATTGTTTTTTTCCCCTTGATTTTTGTATTGTTGATTTCTATTTGTATAGCATCGTGCTATATGACCAGATGCCTTAGAGTTTTTTGATGTTTTTAAATTTATTGAGGCTTGCTTTTTGGTCTAACATATGATCTATTTTGAACAATGTTTCATGTGCACTGTAAAAGAATATGAAGTGTGTTGTTGATAGGTTGATTGCTCTGTATATCTACGAAGTCAAGTAGGTTGATTGTGTTGTTTAGTATTGCTGTGTCTTTGTTGAGTTTCTTTCCTGGCTGTTTTGAACTTCATCAAAAGTAGTGTAATAAAATCACCTGTTATTTTTGTCAAATTGTCTATTTCTTTCTTGAATTCTGTTGGTGTTCATTTTATGTATTTTTGAGACTCTTTCACTGAGATAATAGATATTTATTATGGGTAAGCTATCTTGTTAAATTGACGCTTTAATCATTAGATAGTGTTCTTTTTGCCTTTCATACTAATTTTTGTCTTAAAGTCTATTTTATTAGAAATTAATATTGCCTCTCCTGATAAATTTTTTTATTGCCTTTAGTTTTACATATTTTTTCCAACATTTTTAGTCTATTTTTGTATTTGCATGTAAGACATGTTTCTTGAAGAAAGCATATTGAATGATACTGTTTTTTTAAAAATCCATTCTTCTATTCTTTGTCTCACTGCTGTTAAGTGTAATTATGAATAGATATATAGATATGACTTGACTGTTGTCACTTCCCTGTGTGTTTTTTTTTGCTTTTGCTGATTTCTTTGTTCCATGTGATTTTCTGTTTGTGTGTTTTATTGTCATATTTTTTATTGCTATTGCTAAATGTTATAAAATATTTATGATTTTCCCTTTTCTTTTGCCTTGATATGAAGATTTATTAATTTTCTTTGACTTTACCCTAAAGTTTATTTATTTATTCTCCAGTTAAAAAAACTGTGTTTTTTTGTTTTTGTTTTTTTTTCCCAAAAAGAAGTGTAATGTTTATTTTATTTTCTTGCAGGTTAGTTTTACTTCCGGCTTTTTATTCTTCATATGGGCTTTGGTGGCGGTCGTGGAGCAGCACCTGCAGGTCTAAATCAGGGTGAGGTGTTTGGTCCTTCCGAGCTTCATAAGAATGGTTCCTGACCACCTTGCTATGAATGGCACAGCTCACACAATCATGTAGTTTCACACACAGCTTGGGAAGCACAAATGCATTGAAGACACTCGCTTCGGAAATATTGCCAATGGCTGCAGCCTCTACTGTGTTTCAAATTACGAACTGCTTAATGGCCTTGTCTTTGGGCATGCAGCGGGCTCAGTTCTTGCAGCGAATAGGCTGCACGTGGCCACAGCCCTTTTTGGCATGACCATTGTTTCTCCTTTTCTTTGTCGTCTTGTGAGGACCCGAGAGAGCAAGACAGAGAGAGAGACAGAGAGACAGAGAGAGAGACAGACAGACAGAGAGAGAGAGAGACAGAGAGAGAAAAAACAGTTTGCTTTATCTTGAAATCTATTTGACTTCTTCACCAATGGAAGTTCTGTAACTCTGTTTTCTGTCTTTACTTTGCAGTTGTCTTCATTATAAATTTGTATTTCTGGTCTCCTATTTTCAGACTTCTTTTGATTTTTGTTTTTACTTTTGATACTTCT
>NW_006408520.1:53938217-53943290 GCF_000296735.1 Chrysochloris asiatica
TATTTAAATGTAAAAGCTAAAATAATATAAGTAATATAAAAATGTAGACATAGAAGATCATCTAGTCAAATGTTGACCACAAAAAGTTTAAATATCACCTTTATTGTATAATTTTATTAAGCAAATGAAGAAGTCATGCTTCCAATATCAAAGAGAATTTTTTTTTTTTTAACAGTACAAAACTAAGAAAAAAAAAATAGAATGATTTCTTTATATAGTCATCTTATGGAAGATGTTTCAACTAGTTGCCCCTTCCAATCTGATGCTGTATTACAAGAGCAGAGGGACACTGTATGAAAATTGAATACTATACAGTGGGTTGGAGTTTTGGATAAACACCTTATTTATTCCAAAGCTGCACAGAGATGTGGTTTCAACTCATAGATTTTCCTAAAACATAGATAAAAACTATCACATCATTGTTGGAAATTCTTATTATGATGTGTTAGTAATACAATAGCATTGGTGGGTGGATTTACAGTCATAGGCCTTACAATCATAGCTTTACAATCAGAATAGTTACAAATTTGATTCTATCTTAATGATTACAGTCTTAGAATTGACCTTTTAAAATATTTAACTAACAGTTATAGAAATCTCAACTTACTCTACCATGTGAATGGCTTTGGTTATTAGTGGATACATATCTTCCTTTAATAGTTCTAGTTATTATTTTCATGTCCAAAGGATTATGAGTCCAAAAATATGCTCATATATGTATATAGTCACTTGATTTTACTTAAAAACACCAATGCACTTTACAATAAAATGGATAGTGTTTAGGGAAATTATGTTAAAAAATGTGATAACTGACTGAATAAAAATTGAATTATATCTCATGCCACACACAAAATTATTAGAAGTAGGTATTAGAAACAAACATGAAAGCTAAAATATTAAAGCCTTTAAAACAAAATATAGGAAAATGTTGCTAATTTGGAGTAGGCAATGATTTTGCATGTAGGTCACAAAGTGAAGTAGTTATTTTTAAATTTTTTTCAAGACAACTGAATTAAAATTAAAATTGTCTATTTAGTAAAATACATGATAGGAAAAAGCTTACTGTATATAAGCAGAAATTTATTCAAAATTCTTTTATTTAACAAAGAACTTGTAACCAATCTTAAGGTAAAATGAACAAAGGAATTGATAATACTTTACAAAACAATTAGTTACATAAGAAAAATTGCTTGCATTGGAAGAATCTTACCATCTTTAATCAATAAGGATAGACATATTGATAGGGAACACATTAAGAGAATTATATTAAAAAATAATAATACTATCAAAACTGACAATTCCAAATGCTGGTAAATATGAGAAGATACAGAAAGTTTTTTGCAATGCTTACTGATGTATAAAATTGTACAAAATTCCCAGTAAACTATTTGACAGATTCTAGTGTGGTGCTGTAAAGAGCTCTGATAGCATAGTGGCTACGAATCAGGCTGTTATCTTACAGTAAGCAGTTCAAAACTACCTCGGAACAGTTCAAAGCTGTTCCGCTGGAGAAAGATGAGGCTTTCTGCTCCAGTAAATATGTACCGCCTCGGAAACCCTATACAGGGTTATGAGTCAGAACCAACTCCACGGCACATAACAACAACAACAAGTGTGGTACTGCAGGATAAGCACTGGGTCTCAAGGTCAGTTTGAACCACAAGGTTGGTGGTTCAAACTCACCAGTCATTTTTCAAAACTCGATTCATGTTGCTGTGAGTAGGAACCTACTCAAGGCTCTTAGCAACCACAATAATAATAAAGTTAAAGGGGACAGTGGTAATTCAACAGTAGAATTTTTTTTTTTTTTCCCCTCGCAATAGCTAACACAGATTTTATTCCCGGCCAGTGTCCCTTCTACATAGCTACCACCTGTCTGTCAGTGGAGACTTATGTATTTATATGATGCTGAACAGAACTTTGAGACTAATAAAAAGTAGGAAGAAAGGCCTGATGATCTACTTCTAAAAACTCCAAGTGTAAACCCTTTAGATCATAACATTCCAATCCATATTTAGTTCTATTATACATGGGTCACCATGAGGATGAGGTGACTGACTGGTTGGTGGTTGTGGTAGTTAAGTGCCCTGGAGTCAGTTTTGACTCATAGTGACCTTGGGTATCTGAGGTAGTAAATCTTTATGGGAGCAGAAAGCATCATCTTTCTCTTGAAGAACAGCTGGTGGTTTCGAACTACTGACCTTAAGGTTAGCAGCCCCACTTGTAACCATACACTACCAGAGCTCCTTGACTGGCTGGATGGAAGCTAACAATAATAAGGTGAGTCATATTCCTATTTGGAGTTTGAGTGTAGCTACTTCATCTGCATGAATATGAATGTAGCTATATTGACAGCATACTTATTTTGCTTTTTGTTCAAGTTGAATCTGAGTCATTGTGACCCTGTATAGTGTTTATGAGTCTGTAAATCTTTGCAGGAGCAGAAAGCCTTAACATTCTTTAGATGAGTGGGCTGGTGAGCTTGAACTGCCAACTTTGTGGTTTGTAGTCCAGTACAGAGCCACCACATCTTAGGAGTAAATATAATCAAACAAAGCCTGAAAGCATTTTACACAACCTAACCTCATACCTCCCTTGTTTCTTAGACATATACTTTAGCCATTTTTAGAATGCTAATGGTCATCTAGTTTTGCTTGAAGCCTGGTCCCTGTTTGTGAAACTTCTGTTAAGGAGTAGCCATCTGGACAGATAGGCACTAGGAGAGTTAATCATGTACTCTTTTTTGATGTGTATATTGGGCCACTTGACCACCTTGTGACTTATTGTGAATGTCACAATGAGAGGACTATATCACACCTGCATGTTAAATTAATTAGCATTGCTAAAAATTAGTATATACATTGTTTGTCACAAAGAGTCAGCAGAACATCATTCAAAATCAGCCTAGTTGCTATGGGGTCCTTGTAGTTAACTTCATAATAGTAAAGGCTTTTCTCTTTCTCTGTTTATTTGGAGTGATTGTTAATTGGACTCAGTCACTCTAGGACATTGGACAAAGCTTTGTGGTAACATCGTGATATAACTTAGCTCATTTGCTGCTAGGTATTTATTCAATGAAACTAAATGTATTTAGCATCACAAAACTTGTTTTAAAGTATTCATAGTGAACTAAATAAATTTGGTCATGTGGAAAATGAGGAAATTTGCAAGTATATAGTGTACTAGCATAGAAAAGTTAAAATCATGACGTGACGTAAATGTATTTAGAGTAGTTGTAGTAAAGGAAATTCTGGTAGGTGAAGATGTACAAGTAATCACAGTTTTGAGTATCAAGGATATGTTCTCTTAAGGCAGTTTAACTGGATGTCACATATTGGGGAACATTATAAGAAATGTTTTAAATTATATGATTGTATCTGAATCTTAAAAAAAATGATTTTGCAGTTTAAAAAACTTTAGGGAAAGCATAATAGAGACTAGAGAAATTGTAACATAGTCGAAGTAGAGGGCATATTTAAGACTAACTGAAAAATTATATATGAGTATAAGTGAGGATCTATACCAGTGTGATGATGGAGGTGATGATAGAGTCATTATATTTAAATCTTTGCAATAGTCACACTCTAACCTATCATCTTCCTCTTCCCAGTAGCTGTCTGCTCATGCTGGTCCTAAATGTTGAGTGGTTTAGGCTGCATATGGCTAATTAGGTTCTGCAACAATTTCCCTTAGTAAATTTGGTTTGGAATTTTAGATTCTCATTATCAAACATGCCCAACCCTTGCACCATGGATGCTGTAATATGGGCATGGCAGAAAGCCACAATTTTAAAGGTTAACACTCTGCCTACATTACCCCCACTGGAGTTTGGCTGGTAAAAGGCAATAGAAATCTGCTTAACTTGCAATTGCTTATGTTTAATTGTATGAGAAAATCCATTTCTTCAAGTATGAGTCTTAAGTGCCAAAAAGATTCATATACACTTGATGGATCCCAGAATATCCCATGTTAATACTTTAAAGTTAAGACCCATATTATATAGCATAATTTGGTGTGGTGGAGAATATCCAATGAGGAGAATATTTTAATAGGATCGCATTGGGGATATAATGGGTTTATATTCTTTTAGCTGATTTGGGAAAGCTAAACAGATATGATGTTTCATTCCTGAGGTTATCAACCTGTTTCAGTTCATTTTGTCTTTCTTCTTATCCTAGTGGCAGGGAAATTTGTGAGATTTCAGAAAAAGAAAAAAAAAAAAAATCATCTTTAAAACAGTTGGACAACACTGAGACCAAACCTGATAATCAAGTAAAAGTAAGAGATAAACAGCACCAAAAGTTAATTGACATGTTTAACACCTTTGTTGACACTACATATTCTACATATTCTAGGAAACCAGTTTTGGTAGGTTCATTTGTTTAAGATCTCACAGTACCTTGTGACTTCATTCTCCATATAATTAGGATTCCCTTTCTTGGAAAAGCTAGAAGGCAGAATAAGGTTGTGTCTTAAAGTAATTTGATTGACTTTAGTGGGTTGAATCTCAGTTAAAATGGTTGAAATAACTGGACTAGATTATATTAATTAGTTTAAAATTCCAACTAATCAAACTATAGCAACTTTTTAAATAAATAATTCAATATTTTTTGGCAAAGAGCAAAATTGAACACTGAAAATAAAATTCAGAAATTTGTATTTTTTTCTATTTACTATACTTTAAGTTATATAGTATAATTTACTAGGTTATATTTTGGCTCTCGTGGACTTGTTTTCATTTTCAGTAAGAATTTGCATATGAGCAAGTGATGGTCTGTTCCACAATCTGCCTTGGCCTTGTTTTGACTGTTGATATGAAGCTTTTCCTTCATCTCCTTCCACAGATGTAGTCAATTTGATTTCTATGTATTCCATCTGGTGAGGCCCATGTCTATAGTCATCTTTTCTGCTGTCTAAATAAGGTACTTAAAATGAACAAATCACTGATTTTGCAGAATTCTATCATGTGATCTCCAGCATCATTTCTATCAACGAGGCCAATTTTCCAACTACTGTTCCTTCCTCTTTGCTCCCAGACTTTGCATGCAATCACCACTAATGATTATACATCTT
>NW_006408520.1:53962454-53967611 GCF_000296735.1 Chrysochloris asiatica
TTTGTTGAGTGTTTTTATCAGTAATAGTTGTTGGATTTTGTTAAATGACTTTTCTGCATCAACTGATATGAGCATATGGTTCTTTACCTTTTCTTTAAAATTTGTATGGTGGATTACATTGATTGTTTTTCTAATGTTGAGCCATCCTTGCATCCCTGATATCAATTCCATTTTTTTATGTGTTGTTTAATTTTTGCATCTATGTTCATGAGGGATATTGATCTATAATTTTCTTTCTTCATGATAGCCTCTCCTGCTTTTGATATAAGGATTATCCTTGCTTCATAGGAATAATTTGAGTAGAATCGGTGACAGCTATTCCCTGAATATTTGGTAAAACTTATCATTGAAGCCATCTGGACCTGGCCTTTTTTTAGTTGGGAGATTTTTGATAACTTGATCAACTTCTTTTATTATGGGTCTGTTCAAGTTTTCTACTTCACCCTATATAAGTTCAAGTAGGTCATGTTTTTCTGAAAAAGTATCCATCTCTTCTAAATTTTCAAATTTTTTGGAATACAACTCTTCATAGTATTCTGTTATTATCCTTTTTATTTCCATTGGTTCCATTGTGAGAACACCCTTGTGGTTTCTAACACGTGTTATTTATGTCTTCTCCCTCATTTCTTTGGTTAGTTTTGCCAATGGTTTGTCAAGTTTATTAATCCTTTTGAAGAAACATCTTCTTGTCCTGTTTATTCTTTCTATAGCTTTTCTGTTTTATATCTTGTTTATTTCTGCTTTAATCTTTATTATTTCTTTTCTTTCGGTAACCATAGGCTCAGTTTGTTGGTCTGTTTCTAACTGTTGGAGATGTTGTGTTACTATGTTAATTTTTGTTCTTTCTTCTTACTGGAAGTTTACATTTATTGCAATAAATTGTCCTCTCAGCACTGCTTTTGGCATGTCCCAAAGATTTTTATATGTTATGTTTTCATTCTCATTTTTTTCTAGGAAATGTTGAGTTCATGTTCTATTTCTTCTGCTACCCAGTAGCATTTAAGCAGGGTATTATTCAGTTTCCTTGTATATGACTTTATTTCCTTGATCTTTCGATGTCAGCTAACTTCTTGTTGGGTATACCACATCAATATGCATCAGAATCATTGTTTTCAATACATTGATAATCACTGTCCCTCCTAAACATTACAGGCTATAAATGCTAAGAAATATTTTCCTTTGGTAGCCACCCTCAAAGAATACCTGATAAAAGTTAATAAATAAATTCCAAATGACTATACAGTACCACAAAATATATTTAATCTGTTTGCTAGAGTGATTAACTTTCAGTCAGTAAAGGCTAATGAGATCTCTTTCATTCCCTTAGCTATACCAATATCTAGAAAATGAATACTTAGAAATGAATCCTTGGTTTATGGTTTACATTTTTTTTGGTAGGTGCTGTCAAGTTGGTTCCAATTCACAGAACTAAACACCACTCAGTCCTGCCCCATCCTCACAATTAATTTATGTTTGAGCCCATTGATGCTGCCACTTTGTCAGTCCATCTGCTTGAGGATCTTTTTTTGCTTCTGCTCCACTATGAGAAACATTATCCATACTGACAAAGGCGCAAGTAATCCCATCAGCACTCATTTTTGTGAAAGTGAGGATTTTTAATTCGATTTTGAAAAATTGGGCACCCAACCCAGTAAGCACAGGCAGACATGCCACATGGCCAATCTCCCAACAGTTTTTACTCCCCTGTCCCAAAACAGCCCCTCCTCCAGTTCCAGTTCCCCATTCACAATTCTACAGCACCTCTGGTTTTCCCTCCCCTCTGAGAAACCAAAATGACATTCCCTTGGTTTTAATGACTGCATTCTTATTTAAAGTTCCCAGTCTGATATTTCTTTCATCCCTTCTCCAACTTCTTCAATCTGAAATTGATTGAACATGCAGTCAAGATGTATTGATTGTTAGTAGTGATTGGAATGCAAAGGTTGGGAGCAAAGAGGAAGGATCAATAGTTGGAAAATATGGCCTTGGTAATAGAAATGATGCTGGAGATTATATGATAAGAATTCTGCAAATTCAATGATTTGGTCATTTTAAATACCTCCTTTAGACAGCATAAGAGATGACTATGCACATGGACCTTGACAGATGGAATACATAGAAATTAAATTGACTACATCTGCAGAAAGAGATGATGGAAAATCTCCATATCATCAGTCAAAACAAGGCCAGGGGCAGATTGTGGAACAGACCATCATTTGATCATATGCAAATTCAAACTGAAGCTGAAGAAAATGAAAACAAGTCCACGAGAGCCAAAATATGACCTTGAATATATCCCACCTGACTTTAGAGATCATATGAAGAACAGATTTGATTTCTTATTATATACACTGTCAAATGCAATGCACAGTCAATAAAACAACTTTCTGGCACTCTCTGCTCTCAGCCAATATCCATCTGACTCAGCAATGCTATCTATCATCCCATATCTTCTCCTCTTCTGAATCCAGCTTTAATTTCTAGCAACTGCTGTTGTACTGCTACTACAACAAATTTTGAATTAAAATCCCCAATTTTTATTTAATATTAATTATATTGCTAGATTATTTCCATATTCTATAGGATCACCTTTCTTTTGGATGGGCACAAATATGTATCTCTTCCAGTTGATTGACCAGGTAGGTGTCTTCCAAATTTAATAGCAGAAACTAGTGAAAGATTCTTGAGCAGCATCAATTTGCTGAAAATTTTCAATTGGTATTGAAATTCAATTGAAATTGTAAATTCCTGGAACCTTGTTGTTCTCTAAGGTTTTCAGTGCAACTTGGACTTCTTTCTTCAATATCACTGGTCCTTTATCTTATGCTATCTCTTGGAATGTTTGAATGTTGATCAATTATTTTTGCTACAGACTTGGTGTAGTCCATCATCTTTTGATACTTCTTGCATTGTTCAAGATTTTGCTCTTATAATCCTTCCATATTACAAGTTGAGGCTTGAACTTGTTTTTTCAGTTCTTTCAGCTTTAGATTTTCTTAGTTTGTTCTTTCTTTTGCATTCTTGGCTCCAGGCCTTTGCACATTTCATTATTGATACCATATAGATATTGGGCTGAAATCAGAGAACACCAGAAAGTCTTGGTATGGTGCTGTAGGACAAACCCTGGACTGGAGTTCATTTTGAACTGCAAAGTCAGTGATTCAAATTCACCTGCTGCTACTCAGAAACTCTATGCAGGGTTACTCTGAGTTGAAATATCTCAACATACATAACTTAACAACATTGACTGTATATATATAATTAAAAATTTGAATGCCATCAGCTAGGTAGGGAGCATAAAGTGGAAAAGGAGAGACTCTTGAAGTGACTTTTAGAAATTTTGACATTCAGTGATTATTTGGAGATGTATGTTGTTGTAAAATGATGTACAAAGAGACTGTAAAGTGGAAAACCAAGAATGTTTGATGGAAAAGAGTGTTTCAGAAGAGAGTATTAAACATTTTAAAATATTGATGACATATCAAGCAAAACAGCCACTGAAAAATATTTCCAAATATTATTATTTGTAAATATTCAATTTTGTGGTAGTCCTAGAAAGAGCAGTTTCAGGGAAATACAGGAACTTTAAGTCAATCTGTAGTAGGTTGAGTGACTGAAAGCCAAGAAGTGTGTAGTTATATGTCTCTGTTGTTAAATGCTATATGTCTATGATTACAACTCATAGTGACACTATGCACACCAGAACAAAACACTGCCTGGTCTAGGCCAGCCTCATAACTGTTATGTTTCAGTACATTCTTGCTGCCACTGTCAATCCATCTCAATGGGAGTCAACCTTGTTTTACACTGATATTACACTTTACTAAGCATGATGTTCATCTTCAGGGACTGGTTACTCCTGACAACATGTCCAAAATGTGAGAGACAGTCTCACCATCCTCACTTTGAAGGAACATTATGATTATACTACATTCAACAAAGATTGCTTTCTTCTTCTGTCAGTCCATGGTGTTTTCAATATTTTTTAACCAAAACCATACTTCAAATATATCAATTAGTCTTGGGTCTTTGTAATTGATTGTCCAACTTTCACATGAACGTGAGGTGATTGAAAATATCCTGTCTTGGGTTACGCATACCTTAGTCCCAAAACAGACATCTTTGCTATTTAATACTTTAAAGTGATCTTTTGTAACAGATTTACTTAATAAACTAATGTTGTTTGAGTTCTTGACTGCTGCTTCCATATCTATTGATTATGGATCCAAGCAAAATGAAGTCTTTGACAAAGTTAAGCCTTTTTCCCTTTATTTTGCTGTTAAATATTGGTCCAGTTGTGAGGGCTTTTGCTTTCTTTACAATGAGGTGCAATCCATACTGAAGACTGTGGTCTTTAATCTTAATCAGTAAGTACTCCAAGTCTTCTTCACTTCCAGTAAGCAAAGTTGTGTCACCTGCGAATTGCAGATTGTTAATTAGTCTTTCTCCAATCCTGATTACTCATTCTTCTTCAAGTAATACACTTTCTCAGGTTATGTGCTCAGCATGCAGTTTGAATAAGTATGGTGAAATGCTACAATCCTGCCAAATACCTTTCCTGAATTTAAACCATTCCACATACCCTTGTTCTGTTTGAATTACTACCTCTTCGTCTATTATACACAGGCTTCTCAGAACAATTAAGCATTCTGGAATACTCATTCTTTGCACTGTCATCAATACTTTCATGACCCATGCATGCCAATACTTCCTCATGACTCATGCAGTCAAACACCTTTGCACAGTTAATAAAGTACAACTAAATAAATATCTTTCTGGCATATTCTGCTTTCAGCCAGATCCATTTGACATTAGGAATCAAACCCTTCATTCTTGTATTTCTGACAATTCCCTGTTGGTGCATTATTGCAACCATTTTTAATTATGTTCAACAAAATTTTAGTTACTAGCCTGTGATATTAGTGATATTGTTTGATGATTTCTGCATTTTGTTGTGTCTTCTCTCTGGAATGGGCTCACACATGCATCTGTTGCAATCCTTTGACTAGGAAGCTATCTTGCAAATTTACTAGCATAGATAATTGAGCAACTCCAGTGCTGCATTGATGAAAGATTTTTATTTGTATCCCACCAATTCCTGGAGCCTTTGCTTTTTGCCAATGTCTTTGGTATGTTGTTGTTGTTGTCAGGTGCCAT
>NW_006408520.1:53970451-53971177 GCF_000296735.1 Chrysochloris asiatica
GAACTGCTGGCCTTAAGGTTTGCAGCCCGATTCGTATAAGATTCTTTAATATTGATATTACAACTTAAAATTTTTCTTCAGCTCATTCTGTTTGAGTAATTCTGAGAATGTTGTTCCCTCTTAGTTTCTAACACCAGGTATTGGCATATTTAAATATGATACTTTATTTCATATTCTCAAACTGCCCTTTGAAAATTTCTCTTCAGTTCTTTTACTTCCTCATTTTTTCCATTTGTTTTAGATCTTCCATGCTCAAGAGCAAGCAGCAGAGTTGCTTCAGACAACCATTTTGGTCTTTTCTTTCTTTCCTGCCTTTCTAATGACCATTTGCTTTCTTCTTGTATAATGTCACCTCTTAACTTTTCTGGTCTTCGGGCATAGTGTCTAACGGCCTCTAAATTCAGATAGTATACACTCAAGGTTGGCTGTCATGGACATGTTTTTGCTTTATTCATCTTCATTCTGAACTTACATATGAGCAATTGATGATCTGGTTTTGTAAGCTGATATTGAGCTTCTCCACTGTCTTTTCTCACAGAGGTAATCAATTTGATTCCTGTGTTTTCCACATTGTAAGGTCCATTGGTATAGTCACTTTTTATATTTTTCAAAAAAAATATTAATAATGATTAAGTCATTGGTCTTGCAAAATTCTGTCATGCTCCCTCCAGCATTACTTCTGTCACCAAGACTATATTTTCCAACTAATGATCTTTCCTGTTTGCT
>NW_006408520.1:53972713-53974284 GCF_000296735.1 Chrysochloris asiatica
TTCTCTTTCTGACAAACAATCCCCATCTTTTCTCATAATCTTGAGTCTTGTTCAACAGTTTCTCCCACTCTATCTAAGACCTTCTAGTGTGATCCCTTTCAGATCAATTGAGAGTGGCAACCAGGCACCCTCTACTTTCTTCTGATATCATAAATATTGATGTTCACATGTTCCATTAGTCCATTGTATTCCAAGCATTAATTCCAAGCATCTTAAATTCTCATCATTCTTTCTTCTGCACATGTAAAGGCCAAGAGTTTGAACTTTAGATGGTCCCTTGTGAGCTTATAAAATCCCCAACGCTGCTCACCAAAGTAGGAGACAGAACATTGTCTTTTTGGATTATGTTATGTCAATGGACCATGATGTTCCCTGAGACTATGGTTCTGAGCACCCAGGTTCAGTGACTCATTGCCTTAGATGTCTGCTAATATCTAAGAAGTGTTCGTCATTTTGTAACACCTAATTAATTTTAAACATTGGTATAAAATTCAATTTAAACAATTATTAAAACAGGAAAATGTTACCACTTATGTCTCTATTGTGTGATTAACCCTGCTCTTAGATGCTTGGATCACCTAAAAGTCTAATGACTTTCATATATAATTTCCATTTCTAATGGTAATCTTTCCATGGATCTGGCACATATGCTGAAAAAGTCTCCATGAAGTTACTGTCTTAAAGAAACTAAAAGCTGGGACAAGTAAAATCAAAGAAATTCATTCTTACTTATAAGAACTTTTGAAACGAAAAAAAAAAAAAGAAGAAGCAACAAAAAACCTCAACAGGACAAGAATCTAAGTTCAGAGACCAAATGGTTCTCATTGACAATGTGGGAATTTCCAGAGGGTAGGACAGGGAGCAATGGGGTTGTCAGAGATGTCTTCTCTTGTTGGATTTTATACCATTAAAGTCAGACATCATTTATAAGGTATTGAATAAATAAATCTGATGATCACATCAGATTATTTTGTGGGTTTGATTGTGTTATGTAAGATCTCATCATGGAGGTGATAGCTGCATCTTGACTGCTAAACAACTAAGAATCCTAACCCAGTCAAGTTGACACAAAACTATAACTATCACCTGAGGTGACTGAAAATACCATGGCTTTTAGGTATGCCCGAGTCCTCTAAGTGGCATCTTTGTTCTTTACTACTTTAAACAGGTCTTTTGCAGCAGTTTTGTCTGATGCAATAAGTCATTTGATTTCTTAGGTGCTCTTTCCATGAACATTGATTGTAGACCCAAGCAAAACAAAGTCTGATAAATTTAATCCTTTTTCCATTTACCATGATGTTATTTTTGAATCCAGTCATAAGGATTTTTATTTTCTTTACATTGGTGTGTAATCTCTAGTGTTTTATGTTCACAGGTACTTCAAGTCCTCTTCTCTTCCATAAAAGTCCGTTGTGTCATCTGGTATTGCAAGCTTTTAATATGTCTTCCTTCAATTGAGATGCTACATTTTTCTTTATATAACCTAGTCTTTCAGATTATTTGACAAGCATACTTATTAAGTAACTATGGTGAGAAGATACAATCCTGACACATACTTTTCTTGATTTTAA
>NW_006408520.1:53975179-53977764 GCF_000296735.1 Chrysochloris asiatica
TTCTTTCCAGATTTTTTAATGATCTTTTGTTTTCTTCATGGATGATGTTCTTGATATCATTCCACCACTCCTCTGGTATTCTGTCATTAGCGTCTAATACACAAAATCTGTTCTTGAGATGATCTGTAATTCAGGTGGGACATATCCAAGATCTTATTTTTCACTATCATGAATTTGTTTCAGTTTTCTTCAAGTTTCCGCCTGAATTTGCATGTGATCAATTGATGCCACTTCCTCAGTTGGTCTCTGGCCTTGTTTTAGCTGATGACATTGAGCTTCTCTGTTTTCTCATCCCACAGATATAGTCAATTTGATTTCCATGTATTTCATCTGGTGAGGTCCACAACATAATCATTGGTTATGTTGCAGAATAAAGTTATTTGTAATGGAAAAAAACATTGTTCTTGAATATTTGTCTTGTGTCTTGGCAAGTTTTCCTGGAAGTTGGTTTGTAATGGAAAGACAGAACTGAAAAACTTGGTCTTTGAAAAGATTAAGAATTGGGTGAAATTATTTTTCAAACATATATCTATGACATATTCCTTTGCCAACCACTAATATTTTGTTTTGTTTTAATGTATAAATAATTTTCTTATTATGACTGACATGTTTCTAAGAACTTTTATTTACAGCATTTTTACTTATCTTTATTTTCCTTGTCTATATAGAATGAATTTACAGGACTTGGTAAACCTACCCAAATACTTTTTTGAATCATTGTTTACAACTCCTATTACCTTTAATTAATTAAATTTTACCAGGATCCTTTGTAGTCCTGGTATGGTGCTGTGGGTTAATGCTCTGGCCTGCAAGGTTAGCTTGAATTGCAAGGTCAGTGGTTCAAGCTCACCAGCTGCTCCTTGGAAACCCCATACAGGGTCACTATGAGTTAGATCTGGCTTGAAGGCTCTTAACAACAACAACAACAACAACAACAGGATCTTATAACACCATCTTCCTTCAACACCAATGCTGCCAGAATGTGAATACTGAACCATATACATGATTATCTCTCCAATAACAAGCTTTCAAAGGTTATTTGAATTATTTAAGTGGTATGTAATGACTCCAAAACAATTTATGAATTCTAATATATTTCCTCTCACACAAGTGATGCTGAATTTGGTACTTCCATTTACTTCCTTAAAAATAATTTCCTCATATAATGACCATTTTCCTTTATCCATGTGCATAGAGGTTGATTTTTGCTTTGTAAGGCCTAAAGATTACTTAACTTTGCTCACATTTTTATAGCTAATATTGTAGTGCTGTGAATATATAGTTAGTTACTAATGTAGACATTTATTATAATAAAAATTAATAAAAATATTTTACAAATTTTAGAGTTTGACAGACACTCTAAACATCAAAAATTTCAAAGAAAGTTTTTATTAATTATTGGTTGACAAATCATATACATTATACATACCTTTCTTGGATACATGTTCATTGTTCATCTCGTCCCATAAGAATTATTTTGTAATATTACGTTTTAGAGAGGTTTTAATGTTAATTCAAAGTATGTGACACAACAAAAGGATTGTATTTCTCTTTATAATACTGCTGATCCTACAAAATAGGAACTCTAAAATAGTTAGGTTTTGCCAATCTCATAGAAACAGGAAAAAGCTCTTTTGTTTGTATATTTTCATTTATTCCCTGTTATGGTAAGCCCCTCAGGCTTTCAAAATACAACTGAGGAAAAGTGGCCTCCTCAAAATATAATTGACCTTAATGATGTGGATGGAGAAAGTTTTGGGACTATCATTTGCTGAAGGGTACAAATCAAAATGAGAAGAAGCAGCTGCAAATATTCATTCATAATCAGAATATGGAAAATGCAAAGTATGATTATAGGAAAATTGGAAGTTGTAAAAATAAATTATAACATATGTAGATGTCATAGGCTGAAAGATCTTAAGTGGACTGGTATTGGCCATTTTGATACACACTAAAACTAACATCAGTGATAATGAAGTTTAAGAATTCTACCACCTTCTTCAGTTTGAAATCGATCAAACATGCAATCAAGATGCATTGATAGTTACCAGTGATTGGAATTTGAAAGTTGTAAGGATCATTAGTTAGTAAATAAGATCTTGATGATAGAAATAATGCTAGAAATTGAATGCTAGAATTTTCTAAAACCATTGACTTTTTAAGGAACCCTGGTAGCAGAGTAGTTTATGAGGTAGGTTGGTAACTGAAAAGTCTGAAGTTCAAATCCACCAGCTGCTGTATGGGAGAGATGAACTTTCTGTTTCCATGGAAATTTACAGCCTCAGTTACCCTATACAGGGTCGCTATGAGTTGGAACTGAGTCAGCAGCATGCAACCAAAAACACCACCAATGACTTTTAATTGCAAATAACATTTTTCATCAACATAAATGGCAACAATATACCTGAGATTTACCAAATGGTCAAACTGACCTCACACAGGAGACAAATTGATTACATCTTTAGGGAGAGATAATGAAGAAGCTCAATGTCATCAGCCAAAACAAAACCAGAGGGTAACTGTGGAACAGACCATCAATTCTGCATATGCAAGTTCAGGCTCGGGTAGCAAAGTGGTTACAAATT
>NW_006408520.1:53978355-53986456 GCF_000296735.1 Chrysochloris asiatica
AAGAAAAAAAATAATGCTTAACTTAAAGTACTGAAGAATTCTATGGGCCAAATGGAGTCCTGGTGTGGAGATTCAGGTTAATGCGCTGAACTGCAGTGTCAGTTTCAAACACAAGTTCGTCGGTTCAAGCTCACCAGCTGCTCCTTGGAAACCCTATGAGTCAGAACTAGCTCAACTTCACTTAACAACAACAACAATAGGCAAAATATTTAATGAGTCAGGAAGCATGAAAATAAGATGGAAAGAATACACAGAATCACTGTATCAAAAAGAGGTACCATATGATCAAGAATCAATGGTATTGAAGGAGGATTCTCATGTTGTATTGAAGGCATTGCCAAAAAACAATACTTTAGGAATTGATGAAATACAAAGTGAAATGTTTCAACAAACTGGCACAGCATTGGAGGCCTTCACTCATCTAAGCAAAGAAATTTGGAAGATCAAATGATTGAAAGAGATCTCTATTTGAGCCTATTTCAAAGAAAGGTGACCCAGTAACATGCAGAAATCATGGAGCAATATCATTAATATAAAATGAAAGTAAAATATTTCTACAAATAATTAAAAATGGATGCAACAGTACATTAAAAGTAGTTTCCAGAAATTAAAACTAGATTATTGAGGGGATGTCCAATGAGGGTTCTAACTGCTAACAATCAGATGGTTCCTGGCTGAAAGCAGAGAATACCAGAAATAAGTTGTCTTGTGGTTTATTTTTATGAAAAAACATTCAATTGTATAGATCATAACAAACTATGGATAGCATTGCAAAGAATGGGAATTCCAGAACACTTCATTGGAACATGTGCATAGACCAAGAAAGATCTTCAAACAGAACAAAGAAGATACTGAATGGTTTAAACCAAGAAATGTATGTGTCAGTGTTTTATCCTTTCATCAAACTTATTCACTGTTTATACTGATAAAACAATCTGAAAAGTTGGATTATATGAAGAATGTGGCACCAAGATTGAAGAATATTCATTAACCACCTGAAATATGCAGATAACAAAACTTGGCTTTCTGGAAGAGATGAGGGTTTCTAAGGAAGGCTGGTGGGTTTGAATCATCTACCTTGCAGTCCAGTGATTATCCCACAGCACCATGCTAGGACCCCTATAGTGAACTAGACTTTTAAAAACAATAATCATGAATTAATCTGATTAATTGATTAATTTCCATAAAACATTCCATGTTTTATCCTAATATTTTCACACCATCTCCATTATGAAATTTGGCTCTTGTAAACATTCCATTGTTATCAGCAAACCCTACCAATGACCTTTCCTGCTACTCTATTAGATTTCTATAAGCAGGTCACTCCTATGTGTTAGTTATTATGCTTCTGTAAATAATTTTGAATCTCATTTCCCAGAGTCATTTTCTTTATATACTTTTATAAGTAATTTAAGTACTTATACACTTTTTAAGCTGAAAGAAATCCTACATTACATGGAACACTTTGAACAGGAGAATTTAATCCTAGAGCACTAGAGTGACTTGCTTAAATGATTAAACCTAGTTAGGGATGTTATTGCCACTGTAACTCTGGTCTGCAAACCTCTCATATAGTCCTTTGACCAGAGATATTGCCTTTGGTTTATTTTAAGGATTAGAATGTCTTTCTTGAAATTGAATCTTAGCTTTCTCATTTTATATCTTCTCTAATTGTCTGACAGATCCACATTTCACCCTTTTAAGTCTATTCTGTGTGTGGAGGCTGACCTCTCCTAGGTCATCCATCTTTGGGTTAGAATCAGCCAATGGGAGGCAGCAGCAATACAGAACACTCTGGGAGGAAAGAAAGATCTGTGTTTTATGTTCTTCTAAGTCCCTACATGCCAGGCAATGATTAGCCTATGCTTGTACCCTTCCAGTTTCTATAAGGGAGCCTTTATGCCTCAGCTACAACTGCACCTACAGTAGTGATGTTATCATGCATAGCTGGTGTGGTGCTGTGAGTTTACTTGATATGGCTTTTCTATCCAAAGTCTTCTTAATTCCCAACAAGTGATTAGGTGGAACCATCAAATAAGGTATACAGGACGCTAAAACTGGAATTGATCAGTTTTACCCTCCAGTTAGGCTTAAAAAAAAGAGTTTCAGAAGCAGAAACATTAGATCCCAGGACCATTAAAAAGGAAGATCATGAATAACACATGAGCTATCTACCGAGAAAGCGAGTGTTGGCAAGAGGCTGCAGCAGAGTTGGTAGCAGAGGCAGTGTGTGGAAAGACAGAACAGCTTTGGATCCTAGGTCTATGAACTGAGTAAAGGTGAGAACCTACAAGCAGGAGACTGGTTTGAAGAATGTGCCTTTTGGGTATTTACAGATAAGCTGAAAGAAGTTTGTAGCAGGTGGTCCAGCACGTTAGAGGCCAAGGGACTACGTGGCTGAAAACAAGAGTGAGGCTTGCCTGTAGAATGGCAGATAAGAGGCATTCTTGACTGGAGAACTGCTGCATTCTGAGTTGAGTTGGATCTTGAATTGTACACTGTTCACATCCCTAATAGCCCCGTAATTGTGAGTATTGCTACGAGGTCTGTTTAGCCATTGAAATGGATTATCACACCAAGATGTGAAGCTGAGAATGCTGTGGGAGGAAAGGTTGGTGTCATAATAAATGAGGTTGTAAGGTGAAGTATATCTACCTCCACTTCCTAGGAGCCAGCCTTGGGCTGATATGAGTTTGATTCTCTTTTCCCCTTGTGAAGCCATTCTGGTTTCCACATGGCTTTTGTAGCTGGTGAGATTTTTACAGTCTATGTAAATTTTTTAAGAATCCCTGTTTGCACTGTAAGATAAGCAATGTACTAGTAATCATAAGGTCATCATTTCAAACACACCAGCCACTCCTTGGGAAAAAGAAGAGGATTTTTGCTTCTGTAAAGACTTATGGTCTCAAAAACCATATACCATGTGTCAGAATCTACTTGATGGCAGTGAGGTTGGTTTTAGTTTTATGTCAACTTTTATAGTCAGTCCTGGTGGCTCAGTGGCTACAATGCCTAATCGCTAGCTAAAAAAGTTGGCAGTTCAAATTTGCAAGCTGCTTCACTGGAGAAAGTTTTGGAAGACTTTGTAAAAACAAACAAAAATTGCAACTTTGGAAGTCTTATGGAACAGTTCTATTCTGTCCTATAGGATCACCAGGAGTAAGAATAAACTCAAGGGGTGGTTTTGTTTTTTCTCTCTTGGTAATTTTTCTCTTGGTAATGATACTGTTATTAGCAAACTTCTTAATTCCTTTATCTCTGTCCATAAATTTATAGTAAGTTGTATCTTCATGAAACTATTAATTTTCACTTTTGAGAGTGTCACCTTTTACCTGCCTAAATCTTGACTAATACCAGGTGCATTGCTCTGATCTCAGAAAAGGTGTTACAATAAAAGCTCCTTGTAGTGAGAAGGGTTCTTCTAGCCCTGTCACTTGGTTATTCCTATGCATAAGTGGTATATGCGCTGAAGTTCCAAAATTGAAGGTGCAAGATATGTATTAATAATTGACACCTGTGAGAGGTGTCAGAACTGGCTAAAAGATTATCATTGAATAAACTCCAACTCTATAGGACAGAGGAGACCTGTCTCCATAAAGCTCGAAATACTATGAATTTTACAGAATCACACTATTGCATCTTTCTCACTGACAGTGACTGGTGGGTTCAAGCTATTGACCTTTCAGTTAGCAGCTGAGTGCTTTAACCACTAAACAACTAAAATGTGTATTTTGTTAAAAAGAAAGCTAGACAATGATGCAGTCCCTAGGAATGCCTTTAATAAAAGACTAAGAAGTTCTACAGTGAATGTTGCTAGTCAGAACTTTCTGTTTGCCATTTGGTCCAAAATGACTAGGAATTTCTATATGTCCTTGTCAGTCACTGGATGACAGCTGCTATTGAATGAATATGATTAAATGGGCAAGGTAGCTTTGTGGAGCTCAGGCGGATGCTGAAGCAGATTAATTCTGTAGTCTGATACTCACTTTATTCCTTATGACTGTAAAGCATGTTATTCCTTAAGGTGATCTGGATGATGTGTCTTTCTATCATATGAATTATCTTTCTTCTTTTTGACTGCATGGCATTATAGGATTACCAGAAACAGTGTAAGACACTCAGTCAAATTTAAATTCAAGATGAACAACAAATCCTTTTTCAGTATAAGTATTTCCCATGCAATATTTGAGGCATACTTATACTAAGTGACTATTTGTTGTTTATCTGAAATCCCAATTTAACTGAGTATAATGGTGTTTTATTTTGGCATTCCTAGTATTAACATTCTATTATGAGAAGTTTCACATAACATTTAAATTGTTCAACTTCTGGAACCAGGCTGAATAGGTTCAAAGTCTAGCTTTGACTTTCACTAGATGTTTAAACTTAGGAAAGTTGATTAATCTCATGTGCTTCATAGTCAAAACAGGAAAAGGAGAAATCTAAAATCATAAATCAATTTGAGGATTAAATGAGTAAATGAATGTAAAATATTGAAGTGTCAATGACTCAAAGTACATGTTCAAAAAAAGGCTGGCCATTGTAATTATTATTCTGTTGAGTTACTTATGTTATATGAATATAATGTCATTTGATACATATATCCTTGCACAGTGTTATAGAGTATTACATCTGAAACAGTTATAATTCCTATTACATAAAATGTTATATTCTAATAGGCTGGGCATACATCTGTCCAAAATACCGTGAAGACCTTAACAGTAATGATTTGAGAAAAATTCTATAGGCAGAGTTTGGCAAAGTATTGGAATAATAAGAGAACTGATCAGTGAGAATGCTTCCCACTGACTGTGAAATTTATATTAGACAAGGAGAAAAAGACTATGGTATTGCCTCAAAGGAAGTGGAGAAGAGGAAGCACATTTAAAAATTACAATTAAATTTCTGTATGAATTGAAAGCTAGCTATTTTTCTCTCTAAATTTCCTACAAAATTTCAAACAGAGAGAAAAAATTGTGATATATGCAATTCAAACAAACAGAAAAGAAACATGATCACATAACCCATTACAATATCTAGGAAGAAGTAAATAATATCATAGTATGTAGATTGACTCAAAATAGCTAGAAAGATACTTCATGCTTCCTTCCCTACTTGCTTTATATTGTTAGTATCGTCTGTTATCTCTGTTAAAATATTTATAATGAGAATTTTAAATTCTTGGCCCATTTGTTTCTACGTTTAGTTTCTGATAAAACAGTAGCTCTATTAGTTGTTTTTCTTTTGAGATAACTTTGCTTCTTATAGGTCCTTTTAACTTGATCTTTGAGCTCATTTTCTCTGGGCATTTTATCAATGTTTCTGAAATTTCAAGATTACCAGCACTTTTAGTAATTAACTAGAAGTACTGACACTGAGTTATACCTGTAGGTAGGGTTTATTACCAAGATACAGTAAAATTGCATGGTTATATCAATAAGAAAAAAGAAGCATGCAGATTTTCTATGCGCTATCTCTCACATAAGAGGTTACAGAAAGTGCATCGTTCCTGTTACATCAAAAGTGCTGTAATGCATGTGTGATGTGTCAGCCCAAGGACACCTGTTTGAGGCTCCAAGTTTACATTCTTTAGTGGGAATTAATCACAAACGAGGTCTCTGGGTGGTATAAACAGTTTGCTTTCAACAACTAAATCTAAGGTTGTTGGTTCAAACCCTTTCAGTGATAATAGGGAACAGAGTCATAGAGGTCTGCCCCCATTAACATTACCATAAGAAAACTCCCAGGGATCTCGGGCTAGCACATTGGGTCGTCAGGAGTTGAAATCAATTTGATAACACAGGCTTGGTCAAAATCCCAGGCTAAGAGAGCAAAATTGGTATTTCAGAAGCCTAATTTTCAGAAACTACTCAAGAAACTACTCAGATCAGTACCCAAGATGGCAGATAAGGTAGACATGAAGTAAGGAGCTCCATCAGCAACAACACAGAATACGGGACCAAGCAGGCTCAGGGGATGGTGCTACAACTCTGAACCACACATATTAAAGAATATTTAGAAGCTTGGAAGGCTTATAGCTAGGGGAATTTGTAACAGAATAAAGAAATCCATTGCTTTCTAATTCAAGATGCTCAGCTGCTACTGGAGCCACCATCTTGGGAAAGACCAAGCAAGGGAAGTATCAGAACAGCCACAAATGCCTGACAGAACCACAGAGAAACAGGAGGTGTGGACATTTTTTTTTTTTTTTTTTTTTTGTATCTGTTCATTGGTCTCTCACTGTCTGTGCACCTCCATTTTGGTGACTAGAGGGGATGCCTGAGTGAATGGACACCCCATCCCCACCCCTGGAGGACTCTACTACGAATGCACACAAATCTCCTCGAAATTTAAATGGACAATTTCCACTTAAAACCTAATGGTCACTACTCGTCTGTCAGTTTGTCATACTGTGGTGGCTTGTAAGTTGCTATGATTTTTGAAAGCTATGCCACTGGTATTTTCAGATGAGCATCCAGACAAAGACAGACTAGGAAGAAAGAGTGACAAACTACATCTGAATATTTAGTCACTGAAAATCTTATGAATAGCAGAGAAAAACTGTCAGATATAGTACCAGAAAATGAGCCCCTCAGGTTGGAAGACAATCAAAATGAGACTGGGTAAGAGCTGCCTCCTCAAAGTAGAGTTGACTGTGATGACATGAATGGAGTAAAGCCCATGGGAGAAAAGCCCACAGAACCTTCATTTGCTGATGGGACACAAATCAAAATGAAGAGAAACAGCTGTAAACATCCATTGAAAATGGGAACATGGAATGTATAAAGTATGAATCTGGGAAAATTGGAAGTTTTCAAAAATGAAATGGAACGCATAAACATCGATATCTTAGGCATTAGTGTGCTGAAATGCATTGGTATTGGCCATTTTGAATCTGACAACACCATGGTTTACTTGCTGGGAATGACAAATTGAAAAGGAATGGTGTTGTATTCATTTTCAAAAAGAACATATCCAGAATCGGTCATGAGGAAAAACTCTGTCTGTGATAGGATAATATCCATGCACTTACAGGGAAGCCCAGTTAATACCACTATTATTCAAATTTATGCACCAACCACAAAGCCAGTGAGGATGAAATAGAAGAATCCTACCAACGTCTTCAATCTGAAATTGATCAAATATGCAATCAGGATGTATTGATCATTACTGGTGATTGGAATATAAAGGTTGGGAGAAAAGAAGGATCAGTAGTTGGAAAATATGGCCTTGGTGATAGAAATGATGCTGGAGAATGCAAGCTAGAATTCTACAAAAAACAATAAATTATTCATTTCAAATACCTCCTTTAGATAGCATGAAAGATGACTAGACACATGGACCTTGGCAGATGGAATACATCGAAATCAAATTGACTACATCTGTGGAAAGAGAAGATGGAAAAGCTCCATATCATCAGTGACAACAAGGCCAGGGACAGATTGTGGAACAGACCACCAATTACTCATATGTAAATTCAAACTGAAGCTGAAGAAAATGAAAGCAAGTCCATAAGAGCCAAAATATGACCTTGAATATATCTAACTTGAATTTGGAGATGATCTGAAGAACAGATTTGATACGTTAAACACTAAAGACTGAAGACCAGAAGATTTATGGGATGACATCAAGAACATCATACATGAAGAAAGCAAAAAGTAATTGAGAAGACACAAAAGAAGGAAAAGGTCAAAATGTATGTCAGAAGAGGCACTGAAACTTGCTTTCCAGCATTGAGATGCTAAAGCAAATGGAAGAAAAGGAGGTCCAAAAGCTAAACAGAAAATTTCAAAGATCAGCTCAAAAAGATAAAGCCACATATAGCAACAAAACGTGCAGAGATTTGAAATCAGTAAACCAAAAAGGAAGAACACGCTCAGCATATCTCAAGCTTGGGGAACTGAAGAAAAAATTCAAGCCTCGACTTTCATTATTGAAAGATTCTCTGGGCAAATTTTTGAATGATACAGAAAACATCAAGAGAAGATAGAAGGCATACACAGAGTTACTGTACCAAAAGGAAATGGTTCATGTTCAACCATTTCAAAAGATAGCACATGATCAAGAGCCAATAATACTGAAGGAGGAAGTCCAAGGTGCA
>NW_006408520.1:53987266-53993166 GCF_000296735.1 Chrysochloris asiatica
AGCACAGCCTTAGGTATGGATTACATCTCAATGTAAAGAAAACAAAAATCCACACCATTGGACCAATAAACAACATTTTTATTAATGGAGAAAAGATTGAAGTTGTCAAGGACTTTGTTCTTCTTGGATCAACTATCAACACTCATGGAAGCAACAGTCAAGAAATCAAACGATGTATTGCATTAGGCAAATCTGCTGCCTAAGATCTTTTTAAAGTGTTTAAGAGCAAAGATGTCAGCTTGAGGACTAAGGTGTGCCTGACTCAAGCCATGCTATTTTCAGTAACTTCATATGCATATGAAAGCTGGACAGTGAATAAGGAAGACCATAGAAGAATTGATGCTTTTGAGTTATGGTTTTGAACGAGAATATTGAAAGTGCCATTGGCTGCCAAAAGAACCAATAAATCTGTTTTTGGAAGAAATGCAGCCAGAGTGCTCTCATGTTTTGGACATATTGTCGGGAGGGACCAGTCACTGGAGAAGGATATCATGTTTGGTAAGGTGTAGGGTCAGAGAAAAAGAGGAAGACCCCAATGAGATGGTTTGACCAAATGGCAGCATTGGTAGACTCAAGCGTGATAACAGTAGTGAGGTTGCCCCAGAATTGGGCAATGTTTCGTTCTGCTGTGCATAAGGTCACTATGGATCAGTACCGACTCTATGGCACTTAACAATAACAAAAACTCAAGACCCAAAATCACTTATGGTGGTGTGGTGTGCTGTGTAATTGATTCTGACTCATAGTGACCCTGCATAGGGTTTCAGAGGCTGCAAATCTTTACAAAAGTAGAAAGCCTCCTCTTTCTCTTGTGGAACTGCTGGTAGCTATAAATTTCTGACCCTGAGGTTTGTTACCTGACTCTTAACCACTATGCTACCATAGCTCCTTAAAGAACTAACAGGTTCTTTTAAAGTAGCACCTTCCAGCCTGCTATGTTGATCCTTCTATGTACAATTGATGTTTGAGAAAAGGCCATGACCCAGTCCGATCACAGGGGTGAGAGGTTGATTTAATGTCAGGGTGAAGACTGTCTCAGTCCACAAAACAATTCTTCATACATTATGCTCCAGGGAGAAACAGAAGACACTTTCGAATGGTTAGGAGGAAAGTAATTCCCACCTTGTTTTTGCTCACTTCTGATAAGGACAGGACTTTGGTACTGAGCTGATTTTCCTTTTTGGGACACTTTGGTCACAAGAACGAACTGCTGCCAATCAGACAGTGCAGTGGTGATGGAAAGATACAAGAAAAACTTCTACAGTATTCCTTTCCCCGCACCCCATTTTTTTTCAATGTTGTCCTCTTAAAGTGGGTTGTATTTATTCCACCAACACAGAAGTTTTAAAACAGTCAGCCAGCATCCAGGGGCCTTGTATATGTTCCTTCTTTTCTTCATGTTTTTGTGCTGATGTTTCTCTGGAATATCTCTGTGATTTCTCTTAAGGCCAGGTATCAGCAGTCCTGCTACTTCAGCATCCTGATAGAAAGCCCATACAGCATCATTTTAAAACTTAAAGAAAAGAAAAAACTTATATTGAATTATCTAACTTCATATATCCTCATTGTAACTCTCTTGGAAAGTACAGATAAATTAAAAGGAAATAAAAAAAAAAAAGGGAAGAAAACTGCACAACCTCACAGCAGAGGGATAATCACTATTAGCAGCTTGTGGTAGATCTTGTCAGTAAGTTTTTGTTTTTCTCCCTGCATGCCTTTTGTTTAATTTGTAACGCTAATCTCAGCTTTAGTCTTCACTGAGTCTGCTGCTAGTTGATGAAATGTCCTGGCACATCTGGTGAATTGTCTAACAATTCCTAATTGAAATCTGTGTGTCTGTGGGGAGGATGAATCCTTTGGGAATGAATATAAGTTGGGACCATTTCCAGAGTTCAGACACTGTGGACATGTAGAAAACTGATTAGAATACTCAAGAGAAGTCTATTTGCAATAATACATGTTTGATGTATCAGCTGAGGGGCACATGTTTGAAGCTCAGTGTTTACAGACTTTAGAGGGAACTGATCACAACCAAGGTCTCTGTTGTTGTTGTTAAGTGCTGTCAAGTCTGTTCTAGCTCAAAGTGACCCTATATAGGGTTTTCAAGGAGCAGTTGGTGAGCTTGAACCACCAACTTGGCAGTTCAAACCAAACTTGGGGTCTTGTGCATAGGTTGTGTTCAATTAGTAAAGCAAAGGTTGATGGTTCAAACCCACCAAATTGTACTAAGGAAGAGAAGCCTAAAAAACAGCCCCCATTAATATTACCATCAAGAAAACTGCCAGTGATTAGCTTGTTAGGAGGAAACATTCTTTAGAATAAGAAGAACGATATATAAACATATTACCTACATAGTAGTCAGCCCCAGTTACTATGGAGTGGATTCTGACTTTTGGTGACTCCATGTGTGTCAGAGTAAACTGTGCTCCTCTAAAACTGAGTTTTAGAGGTTGTTGTTTTTGAAGTAGACAACCAGGCTTTTAGTCTGAAGTATCTCTGGTTGAAGTGTAATCACCAAATTTATTTGTAATTTGTTCATTAGTAGTTACTGTTTGCTTTGCACAGGAACTCATTAATTAGACATTGCTTGCTTATATAAAGGAGTGATGATGGTGTTGGTGGTGTGATATTGAGTCAGTTCTAAGTTACAGCAATGCTGTATAGGATTTCAGAGACTATAAGTCTTGACAGCAGCTGAAAATTACATCCTTCTCCTGTGGAGTGACTGATAGATTCTAACTACTGAACTTATGGTAAGCAGCCCAGCTTGTCATCCACTATGCTTCCAGGGCTGCTTATATAAAGGGGTAGTTGTAGTCATAGTATGGATGTCATATATTGGCTTTAAATTCCTATTCTGTCTTGACCGGGTATATTTCTGAGAACTATGGAAGATATTGTTTTTAAGGGCCATAGAGATGGTTCTGACTCATAAAAGTCTGTATACCCTGTCCAAGTTGGTGAATTTGGACCTCAGACCTTGCAATTAGCAGTTCACTGTTAATGGTACAGTGCCATACTATGATAATAATAGACTAACAGGGTTGTTTTTGTTAGGTGCCATCGAGTTGATTCAGAACTATAGTGACACTACATACAACAAAATGAAACACTGCCTGGTCCTGAGCCATCCTCACAATTGCTGCTGCATTTGAGAAACTTGTTGCTGCCACTTTGCTAATCCATTTTGGAGGGGAAATTCCCTCTTTTTCACTGTCCTCCTCTATATCAAGCCTTATATCCTTCTCCAGGGACTTTGTTGTAAAGTGAGTACCAACTGGGAGCGACCTTATGCACAATAGAACAAAACACTGCCTTGCCCTGTGCCCATCTCTCAATCATTGGTTTGCTTGAAACCATTGCTGCTGCCACTGTGCCAATACATCTCACTGAGGGTCTTTCTCTTTTTCACTCACTCTCCACTTTACTAAGCATGATGTCCTTCTCTAGGCACAGGTCCCTCCAGATAACATGTCTGCAGTATGCGAAATGAAGTATGGCCACACTAGCTTCTAAAGAGCATTCTGGCTGTATTTCACCCAACACAGATTTGTTTGTTCTTCTAGCAGGCCATGGTATTTTTTTAAAACACTCAGGCATATGTAATAATTTAAATCACCAAAGGGCACATTCTGAAAGCCTGTCTTCTGGTTGCCAGCTCTCAGTCCTTCTCTTTCCATGAATCTAGAATCCTCAGCTGCTCCCTGTCTCCATGGCCCCATCTCTGCATACATCTCTGATGTCACTGCTTCTCTGGATAGTGTCCCACATTCTGCATGTGTTCTTCTCCCTTGATGGTCCTAGGGTTCTCTGTTTCTGGACTGTAAGATTAAATACTCCCCTGTTTTTCTTACAAAACTTTTACCTTTAACAGCTGTGGGAGACATAATAAGTCATGATATCAGTTTCTCACTATTGAATCATAAAAATCTTATCCCCATCTCTTTTCACAAGACCCATCTAGACAAGATGGAAACTATTCAGTGGGAATTCTAACTTCCCCTGCACACTCTTAAACTAAAACTTGTAAGACAATCACTTCGTGCCTTTGTCATACCCTCATTTTAGGTAGCCAATGTCTAAGTTGTCTGACCCTATCTACCTTATATACAGATATTTGATGTGAAGACTCCTTCCCTTTCTGTTAGCAGTTTGAGCTGCTACATCCATGAGTACAGGTCAAGTTAATCAAATTGAAGCAATTTCCTCATTTCCTTTATCAAAAAATATTTATTTTTTTCATCTTCCTCTAGTTGAGCTATGATTATCAAGCCATCAAGGCTAGGTCAAATAGGTACTATCTGCAAGTTTGGGTGTTCTTGTGCGTCTCCCCTTACTTCATTTCAGCTGGATGCTTCACTCTCAGCTTTAGTCCTCCATGGCTATGTCTTTGTATATGGGCTCAGGTGTCCCCAGGGCTCACTACACTTTGAATCAACCAGCCCTTCCTTTTCTCTCTTTCATCTCCAGGTAAACAGCTGTCTATGGAATGTGGTCAAATTCAGCCCATTTCTTCATTACTGCCTTTCCTCCTCTTCCACACCAGTAAACCAATGTGGTCGCCAGCAAGCTTGAATGCCTGCTCATGTGTTCCCTTTGAGTTTCGGTCTTAGAGGAGGGTTTGTCCAGAATGGACTTGATTGCTTACCTTGATGGCCTCCTGGCGAACAACTTGTTTATTCTTATAGTAGCCAAACATACTGCAATTATTATTTTTTTTTCTACAGCTGATCTTAATTTGAAAGAATATCTTCTGTTGATCTAGCTGTTCCAGGATGGTCTGCTTATCCTTTCTAGTGGGAGTGTCCCACCTCAGAAGGTTCTGGATGGGTTTCAGGATTCCATCTAACATCCTATACACTGCAAAATGCTCCCCAGGAGGCCTATTTCACTGGGCAAGTTCTAGAACCCCTTTTGGGTATTCCAATCTATTATAGGCTGAAGATAGGCTCACAAGCTTTCTGTAATCATGTTTCCTGACATTCCTTTTACCTCACCCAAGTGTGTATTTTACAATAGTAGCAAGGGAAACCATTATTCATAAGACAGTCAAGCATCTTAGTATTATTTCCCCTCTTCACACTATGCCTTGATCCCTGTATCACAGAGCCCTGTTGTTCCAAGTTTGAGCATGCATCACTATTTACCTCTGTCCCATTTAACCCAAGCAAATGTCTCAGTGTTCCTCTATCTACCTTGTTCTTCTACCCCTCCCCTTTCTTGTGTATTGCCCTCCCCAAAGACCATACATATTATGTTGTATCTGTCCCCTACTCTGTACTCTACCATTGCCTTCCTCCACCTTGCGGAACCACCCCAACCCACCCCACCAGTAACCAGCAAATAATTTTCTTTCTTTTTTTCCCTTTTAGTATGGGTATCTTTTCGTAAGCTTTTTCAATAATGGGTTTATGCAATATTTGTCCTTTAGTGACTGACCAATTTCACTCAGCATAATGTCCTCAAGGTTCATCCATGTTATGTGGTGACTTGCAGCTTCCTTGTTGTTCTTCAAGGTAGCATAATATTCCATTATGTGTATGTAGTTTGTTTATCCATTCTTCCATTGAAGGGCACTTAGGCTGTTTCCATCATTTTGCTATTATAAATAGTGCTGCTATGAACATTGGTGTGCATGTTTCTATTTGTGTATGGCTCATATTTTTTGTAGATATATACCAAGTAGAGGAAGCAGTCATACTGTTGTCCAGAGTGGTTGGACTGTTTTGCATTCCCACCTGCAATGTAGGAGGGTCCCAGTCTCTCCACAACCTTGCCAGCATTTATTGTCTTGCACTTTTTTGAACTTTGCTGTATTACTGGTGTGAGATGATATCTCATTGTTGTTTTGATTTGCATCTCTCTAAGGAGCTTTGGTGGAGTCCTGTTATGGCGCTGTG
>NW_006408520.1:53995366-53996917 GCF_000296735.1 Chrysochloris asiatica
ATTTGTGTCTTTTCCCTCTTATCTTTTGTTAGGCTTGCCAATGGTTTGTTGACTTTATTAATTCTTTCAAAGAACCAGCTTCTCGTCTTGTTGATTTTTTCTATTATTTTTCTGTTTTCTATCTCATTTATTTCTGCTCTAATCTTTATTATTTCCATTCTTCTGTTGAATGTAGGTTTACTTTTCTGATCTATTTCTAATTGTTGGGGATGATTGTTAATGTGCTGATTTTGGTTCTTTCTTTTTACATGTGTGCATTTATTGCAATACATTGTCCTCTTAGCACTGCTTTCACTGTGTCTCAAATATTTGAGTATGTTGTGTTTTTGTTCTCATTTGTTTCTAAGAACTTTGTGAATTCAAGGTTTTGTTTGTTTGTTTGTTTTCCCTTCTACTACCCAGCAGATGTTCAGCAGGGTGTTGTTCATTTTCCATGTGTTTGACTTGATTTCCTTGGTCTTCCTATGTTGATTTAGAATTTTATAGCCTTGTGGTCTGAGAAGATGCTTTGTAGTATTTTGATGTTAGTAAATTTATGCAGGCTTGTTTTGTGGCCTAACACATGGTCTATTGTAGAGAGTGTTCTATGTGCACTGGAAAAGAATGTGTATTATGCTGTTGTTGGACTGAATGCTCACATCTGTGAGATGCAGTTGGCTGATTGTGTTGTTTTGTTCCTCTGTGTCTTTATCGAGTTTTTTTTTATGGTTGTTCTATCCTGTTTAGAAAATGGTTTATTAATATCTCCCACTATTATTGTAGATTTGTCTATTTCATTAGAGTTTGCTTTATATATACTGGATCTCTTTCATTGGGATCATAGATATTTATTATGGTTATGTCAACTTTTTTATTGTCCATTTAATCATGAGATAAAGTTCATCTTTAAATATTATGCTGGCTTTTACCTTAAAGGTTACTTTATCAGATATTAGTATTGCCACTCCTGCTCGTTTTTAGTTGTAATTAGCTTTGTAAATTTTTTCCATCCTTTGACTTTTAGTCTGTTTTTAACTTTGTGTGTAAAGTGTATCTCTTGCAGGCAGCATATTGAAGAATCTTGTTTTCTTATCCATTCAGTGACTCTTATTACTGGTGCATTTAATCTATTTACGTTCGCTGCAATTATCAATAAGTATGGGTTAATTGCTGTCATTATGTTTGATTTTTTGTGGTGCTGCAGGGTTTTTTTTGTGGTTCTGCATGCCTTTCTTTGCTAAGTTCATGTTTTTTGTGTTCTTTCTTGTCAGTCTCTTCATAGTTTGAATGCTTCCAAGCTCTTTTATTTTCATTTTCTTGGTATGTTGTCAAGTATTAATTTTCTTTGAGGTTAAGTTTTCATTGTTGTTGTCAGGTGCCATCGTGTCGGTACTGATTCTAGTGACCTTATGCACAACAGTATGAAACACTTCCTGATCCTGGGCCAACCTCACTATTTTTGCCACGCTTGCACCCATTGATGCTACCACTGTGCCAATCCATCTCGCTGGGGGTCTTCCTCTTTTTCTCTGATGCTCCACCTTACAAAACATGATACACTTCTCCAGTGAC
>NW_006408520.1:53999112-54016723 GCF_000296735.1 Chrysochloris asiatica
TAGGTGCATTGGTATTATCCTATCACAGACAGCATTTATACCTCATGACTGATCTGGATATGTTCTTTTTGAAAATGAATGCAACACCATTCCTCTTCAATTTGTCACTTCCAGCATAGTAAACAATGTGGTCTTCAGATTAAAATGGCCAATATGACTCCATTTCAACCAACTAATGCCTAAGATATCGATGTTTATGTGTTCTATTTCATTTCATTTTTGACAACTTCCAAATTTCCCAAATTCATACTTCATACATTCCATGTTCCTATTTTCAATGGATGTTTACAGCTCGTTCTCTTCATTTTGAGTTGTGTCCCATCAGCAAATGAAAGTCCCACAGGCTTTTCTCCCTGGGCTTACTGCATTCGCATTAGCACCGTCAACTCTAGTTTGAGGACAGCTCTTCCCTGTCACATTTTGAGTGCCTTCCAACCTGAGCGCTCATTTTCCAGCACTATATCTGATAGTATTTTTGTGCTATTCATAAGGTTTTCAGTGACTAAATATTCAGAAGTAGTTCGTCATTCCTTCTTCCTAGTCTGTATTGATCTGGAAGCTCATCTGAAACCTGTCCACCATGGGTGACCCTGCTGGCGTTTAAAATACCGGTGGTACAGCTTCCAGAATCACAGCAACTCACAAGCAACCACAGTACAACAAACTGACAGATAAGTAGTGGTGTCTGAAGTATGAGAGACAAAAACTTACCGACCTTGCTTTTAAGGAGCATTCTGGAAGCATTTCTTCTAACACAGATTTGTTTGTTCTTCTCCCAGTGCTTTCAATACTCTTCTCCAACACTATAACTCAAATATATCAATTCTTCTACTTTCTAACCTTCATATCCATATGCAGCAGTTGAAAATAACATGACTTGTGTCAGTGCACTTTATTCCTCAAACTGATAACTTTTCTCATGAACACTTTAAATAAGTCTTGTGAAACATATTTCCTTAATGTTTGTTGTTATTAGGTGCCATTGAACTGCTATTGACTTTTAGCAACCCTATGCACAACAGAATGATACACTGCCCAGTCCTTGGCCAACCTCACAGTTGTTGCCACACTTGAGCCCATTGATGATCCCACTTTGCTAATCCATCTCGCTGGAGGTCTTCTTCTTTTTCTTTGACCCTCCACCTTGGAAAACATGATATCCTTCTCCAGTGACTGGTTCCTCCTGACAATATGTTCAAAATATGACAGAAGAAGTCTGGCCATCTTGGCCTCCAAGCAGTGCTCTGGCTGCACTTCTTCCAACTTCTGGCAACCCGTGGTACTTTCAATATTCTCCTCCAAACACCATAACTCAAATGCATCCATTCTTCTATGGTCTTTTTACTCACTGCCAAGCCTTCTTATGCATATGAGCTTATTAAAAATACCAAGGCTTGGGTCAGGTGCACCTTAGTCCTCAAGGTGACATTTTTGCTCTTCAACACTTTAAAAAGGTCTTTTGCAACAGATTTGCCTTAGGCAATAAGGCCTTTGATTTCTTTACTTCTGCTTTCATGAGAGTTGACTGTTGATCCAAGAAGAATGAAGACCTTGACAACTTCAATCTTTTCTCCGTTGATAAGAATGTTGTTTATTGGTCCAGTGGTGAGGATTTTTGTTTTCTTTATATTGAGATGTAGTCCATACTGAAGGCTGTGCTCTTTGATCTTCATTAGTAATAATTTAAGTCGTCTTCATTTTCAGCAAACAAGGTTGTATCATCTGCATATCGCAGGTTGTTAATGAGTCTTCCACCAATCCTGATGCCATGTTTTTATTCATAGAACCCAGCTTCTTGGATTATTTGCTCAGCATACAGGTTGAATAAGTATGGTGAAAGAATACAACCCTGTATCACACCTTTCTTAATTTTAAACCATTCAATGCTCCCATGATTTGTTTGAATAACTGCCTTTTGGTCCATGTACATTTTCCTCAGAAACACAATTAAGTGTTCCAGAATACTCATACTTTGCAGTTTTGTTCATAGATTTTCATGAGCCACACAATCGAAAGTTTTTACAAAGTCAATAAAGCACAGGTAAATATCTTTCTGGTATTCTCTGCTTTCAGTCAAGATCCATTGGACATCAGCAATGATATCCTTCGTTCACTTCCACTTCTGAATCTGACTTGAACCTCTGGAAGTTCTCTGTCAATGAATGCTTGCAGCCATTTCCATATTACCTTTAGTAAAACTTTACTTTCATGTGATATCAAAGATATTATCTGATGATATCCTCATTCCATTGGGTCACTAGTGCAATATATGCTATTTATTTTGTTGATTGCAACTTCATTGTGTGTTAATTGTGGATCCAAACAAATTAAAGTCTTTAACAACTTCAATCTTTTCTCCATTTATCATGATGGTGTTTATTGGGCCATTATGAGGATGTTCATTTTCTTTACATTGAGGTACTATCGATACTGAAGGCTGTGTATTTCTATCTTCATTAGATTATGTCCTTTTCACTTTCAGCAAGCAAAGTTGTGTCATCTGCATAGTGCTGGTTGTTAATGAGTCTTTCTCTATTTTTTCATAGTCAGGTTTCTTGGATTATTTTCTCACCATGCTGACTGAATAAGTATGACGAAAGAATACATCCCTGGTCACAACTTTTCTGATATTAAGCCAATCAATGTCCCCTTATTCTGTTTAAATGGCTTCCTCTTGGTCTCTGCACAGATACTCATGAGCACAACCAAGTGTTCTGGAATATGCATTCTTCTTAATATTGTTCATAGTTTGTCATGATCCACACAATTGAAAATCTTCGCCTAGTCAATAAAGAACAAGTAAATATCTTTCAGCTATTGTCTGCTTTCAGCCAAGATCCATCTGACATCAGCATGATATTTTTCATTACACGTCCTCTTATGACTTTGCCTTGAGTTTCTAGCAGTATCCTGTTGATGTATTGTTGCAACCATTTTTGAGTTATTGTCAACAAAATTTTACTTGCTTGTGATACTAGTGATAGTGTTAGAATAATTCTCCATTCTGTTTGGAATCCTCTCTTTGGAATAGACACAAATATGGATTTCTTTTAATTGACTGGTCAGGTAACTGTTTTCCAAATTTCTTAGCATAGATCAATGAATGTCCTCAGTACTACATCAGTTTATTGAATATTTGAACAAACCTGTAGTTTCTCAGAAGTGAAAGGAACTTGAATGGACTGTGGTAACATCTGACTGAGTAAAGGAGAAAGGAAGAACAGTAGCAAAATAGTAACAAAACCTATCATTTTTTTCTTGGGTCGCTGTTTTTACAGCACAGTTTTTATTTGTATTTAATTGTAATTAATTTTAGACTCTATTTCAATATAAAACCCTATTTCCAAACAAAGATAAATATTTGTGAATTATATATAGAAAAAGACAAAAGACTGAGAGCCAAAGAGAAAGAGAAACATAAACTCATATTTTGTCTTACAAAATAAAGTATTGAAGAGCTTGTGTATGGAAAATAACTTATATTCCTTAAAGGAAATTTTGAAAAAAGCAAAGTGAACCTGAATTTAGCACTCTGCACCGTTATCCTCAGTTTGTGTTGGGGTGGCGCTGTGGGCTAATGTGTCAGACTGCAAAATCATTTGAACTGCAAGGTTGGTGGTTCAAGCTTACCAGCTACTTCTTGGAAACCCTACACAGGGTTGCTATGGGTCAGACTCAACTTGACGGCACTTAACAATAACAACAACAACGTATTTTCAAAGTTCATAGAACTTCTTTGTCTACATTATTTGTGATTTATGGATAAGTTATTTGAAATAAATGCATGCAAGTCTTTTGAGTTGTATACACATTCATTTTCTTTTCATGTTTTCTGAAACATTCAGTAATTTACCCAGAGAATTCTTCAATAACAAAAGTCAAGCCTTGAATTTTTTCTTCAGTTCCCTCAGCTTGAGAAATGCTGAACATGTTTTTCTCTTTTTGTTTTCTGACTCCAGATCTTTGCACATTTCATTGTAAGTGTTGACTTTGTCTTCTCGAGCTGACCTTTGAAATTTTCTGTTCAGGTCTTGTATCTCCTCATTTCTTCCATTTGCTTAAGCATCTCTACATTGGAGAGCAAGTTTCAGAGTCACTTCTGACATTCATTTTGATCTTTTCCTTCTTTATTGTCTTCTTAATGACTTTTTGCTTGCTTCCTATATGATGTTCTTGAAGTCATCCCACAACTCTTCTGGTTCAGTCTTTATTGTCTAGTGTATCAAATCTGTTCTTCAGATGATCTATATATTCAGGTGGGATATATTTAAGGTCATATTTTGGCTTTCATGGACTTGTTTTCATTTTCTTCCACTTCAGTCTCAATTTACATAGGAACAATTGATAGTCTATTCCACAATCTGTTCCCGGCCTTGTTTTGCCTGATGAGATGCAGCTTTTCTATCTTCCCTTTCTGCAGATGTATTCAGTTAGATTTCTGTGTATTCCATCTGGTGAGGTCCATGTGTATAGTCATCTCTTAATACTGTTTAAAAAAGGTATTTGAAATGAACAAATCAGTGATTTTGCAGAATTCCATCATGCAATCTCCAGCATCATTTCTATCACCAAGGCAATATTTTCCAACAACAGATCCTTCCTCTTTGTTTCCTACCGTTGCATGCCAACAGCCAGTGATTATCAATGTATTTTGATTGAGTGCTTGCTCAATTTCAGGTTAAAGAAGTTGGTAGAATTCTTCTATTTCATCCTCACTGGCTTAATAGTTGGTGCATAAACTTGAGGAATAGTGTTGTTAACTGGTTTTCCCTGTAGGGGCATCAATGTTATCTGATTACAGACAACGTTGTACCTCATGACAGATCTTGATATGTTCTTTTTGACAATGAATGCAACACCATTTCTCTTCAGTTTGTCATTCCTGGCATAGTAATCTGTGTGATTGTCAGAAAGAAATGGTTGATGTTCAGTTTTTCAAGAGGTAGGATATGATCAATAGCCAAAGATACTGAAGGAAAAGTCCAAGGTGCATTGAAGGAATTGGCAAAGAACAAGGCACCAGGAATTGATGGAATAAAAATTTAAATCTTTCAAGAAAGTGAGGCAGCACTGAAGGCACTGACTCATCTCTGCCAAGAATTTGGAAGACGACTATCTGGCCAACTGATTGGAAGAGCTCTGTATTTGTGCCCATTCCAAAAGAAGGTGGCCCAATGGAATGCTTAATTAATCATACAACATCTTTGATATCCTATGTGAGTAAAGTTTTACTAAAGGTAATAAAAAATGGTTGCGAGCATACATTGACAGAGAAATTCCAGAGGTTCAAGCCTGGGCTCCAACGAGGACATGGAATTAGGAATATCATTGCTGACGTCACATGGATCTTGACTTAAAGCAGAGAATACCAGAGAGATGTTTACCTATGATTTATTAACTACTCAAATGCTTTTGATTATGTGGATCGTGGTAAGCTATGGACAACATTGCAAAGTATGAGTATTCCAGAACACTTAATTATGCTCATGAGGAGCCTGTACATAGACTAAGAGGCAGTTGTTCAAATTGAACATGAGAACATTGAATGATTTAAAATTAAGACAGTTGTGTGACAGGGTTGTATTCTTTTACTGTACTTATCCTACCTGTATGTTGAGCAAATAACCCAAGAAGCTGCATTACATGAAGAAAAACATGGCATCAGGATTGGAGGAAGACTCGTTAACAACCTGTGATATGTAGATGATACAATCTTGTTGCAAATGAAGAGGACTTAAAATATTTACTGATGAAAATCAAAGATCATAGCCTTCTATATGGATTGTATCTGAATGTACAGAAAACAAAAATCCTAACTACTGGTCAAATAAAAAACATTCTTATCAATGGATAAAAGATTGAAATTGTCAAAGACTTCATTTTTCTTGGATCAGCCATCAACACTTCTGGAAACAGCAGCCAAGAGATCAAATGATGTATTTCATTAGGCAAACCTGCTACAAAAACCTTTTTAAAGTGTTGAAGAGCAAATATGTCATCTTGAGGACTACTGTATGCATGTCACAAGCCATGATATTTCCCATAACTTAATATGCATGCGAAAGTTGGACAGTGGAAAAAGAATATCATAGAAGAATTGATGTATTTCAATTATGGTGTTGGAGGAGAATATTGGAAGTATCATGGCTGCCAAAAGAACTGATAGATGTGTGTTGGAAGAAGTACAGTCACAGTGCTCCTTGGAGGCCAGAAAAGTCAGACTTCATCTATCATACTTTTGACATATTTCGGGAGGGACTAGTTGCTGGGGAGGGATATCATGTTTGGTAAGGTGGAGGGTGAGAGAAAAAGAGGAAGAACCTCAGTGAGATGATTGGAAAAGTGGCAGCATCAGTGGGTTCAAGTGTAGCAACTATTGTGAGGTAAACCCAGGACTGAGCAGTGTTTCATTCTTTTGTGCATAGTGTTGCTATGGTTGGTATCAGCTTAATGACACTTGGTGTGGCACTTTGGACTAATGTGTCCGACTGCTATGTCATTTGAACTGCAAGGTTGGTGGTTCAAGTTCACCAGCTGCTCCTTGGAAACCCTCTACAGGGTCACTATGGCCCAGAATCAACTTGACTGCACTTTACAACAACAACAACAACAAAACATTCATTTAGCTATGGTGATCTTTAATCCTATTGGAAAATATAGAAAGAATATCTTAAATGGACAATCTTATAATATCAGCCATGTTTCATTACAAATTACAGATTAAAGCAAGGACTAAAATAGGCACTAACAATTTGAAACATTCTAGTCATAAAAGGATGTAATTACTAGCATGCCTCATGACACATTAGTTATTGAGTGAGTATGATAGTATTCTATATCCTGACTGTTTTATAACTCAATATAGACTTTATTTTTCCTATGCAAAAATTTCACTCTTTTTCTTCTACAAATAATCCCAGTCTATACTCTTCCACATGATTTTTACAAAACAAACAAAAAGAATCTTTGTTGAATGCTCTAGTGAGATCAACTTTATAAGAGGGCAATGAACATTTTAAGTCAAAAGATTAATAGTTTGTCACTAAAAAATTGCATTTGGGTAAGGAAAATGCAAAGGCATAAAAGTTGCTAGTGATATATAGTTTAGGTTATGTCTTAGCATAGAATTTTTAAAATGGCAATCAAATAAATTATTTTATGAAATTATTTCTAACTTTTCACAGTGGATAAAAAATAAAGATAAATGAAGAAAAGAAAAATGACCAAACAACAATAGACATAATATAGTGAAATATAAAGTTTATAATTTAAAAAAATCTTAGCAAAAATCTTTCTATAGAATGGAAAACCACAATAATATAAAAAAGAAGAAAAGAAACACACACACGAAACATAACTATTTCATGTTTAGGATCTGCACAGGGAGAGTTTGTGGTGCTGTCAATCTGTGCAAACACTTTTTCTGGAGCAAATATCCATGCTGAGAACATAAAGCCTGGTAACTTAATGAAACATTGTAGAGCAGACATGGATTCAGACAGGTGATGAAAGAGGCTCAACTCTTTTTTGACCAGTACAGTGTTTTGTTCACCTCTTGTAACCATTTCCTGTTAAAGGAGATTTAGGCTTTCACATGAGGATTTTTGGCAAAGCTCTACCAAGGGTATTATACAAATCGGATCTGGAGGCGTATAAAGCAAGGACCAAATATAGACTAATCACAGTCAGAACTTGGAAAAGCAGAGACACTATAAATGGAAGACTCAAATGAATAGCTTCTTTCAAAAATGACCAACTGTCTTCTTAATTGATGTCTTACACTTTTGACTAAATGACTATTTAGAAATTATCAATTACTTTAAACATATGTTAATTTTCAGTTCCTTAGATTGACCTTTTTAGAGGTAAATAATGTTAAATCATAGAAAATTAGTTCAAATACTATGATTTGACCTAAAATTAAAATCAAGGCAAGAAGAAAAATGCAAAGATAACCTATTGGAAAATTCAGATTTTAAAATCTAGTGACTAAGTTTCAAGACTCAATTCCTACAACCCAAGGAAGTCAAAGTAAGATAATTTTATTTGATTTGCAATGAACTAGTTAAATCTAATCTCACTAGCATCAAGATGATTCTGATTCATAGTGACCATTTAGGACCAAGTAGAACTGCTCCATAATGTTTCTGAGACTGTAAATCATTATAGGAACAGACAGATTTATCTTTCTCTCATGGAGCAGCTGGTAGATTCGAACTACCTACCTTTGGTGTTAGAGGAGAATATTAAAAGTGTCCTGGTTGCCAAAAGAACCAGCAGATAGATCTGTGTTGGAGGAAGTACAGCCAGAGTGCTCTTTGGATGCCAAGATTGCCAAACTTTGTCTCTTATACTTCAGACATTTTGTCAGGAGGGACTAGTCACTGGAGAAGGAGATCATGTTTGGTAATGTGGAAGGTTAGAGACAAAGAGGAAGACACCCAGCGAAATGGACTGGCAAAGTGGCAGCATCAATGGGCTCAAGTATGGCAACAATTGTGAGGTTCACCCAGGATCAGGCAGTGCTTTGTTCTGTTGTGCATAGGGTTGCTATGAGTTGGTACCAACTCAATGGCACCTAACAACAACAACAAAAACAACTTTTTGATGAGCAGCTCAGTGAATCACCGACCTTTTGATTAGCAGCATAGTTCCCACTTTGCCACCAAAGCTCCTGGTCAGCAATAACATCGTTTAAGTATGTTTCCTTTTATCTTTGATATACTGGGGACTCTCAGGATGCAGCATTACGACCCTCTTTAGGAACCTAACACAGTAGATATATTCCTGTTAGTCACCAATTGAACCATAAAAAATTTAAAATACATTTCAAATATAAACTTCTTTTGAATTTGGGAGCATGCATTTCTTTCAATGTTATCCCCAATGAAAACTCGTGTATTACTTGGAGCAGATAAAACTGATAATGAGTATTTTAGCTTATGCTATCTCTAATTACTCCATTTCTAATTTAATAACCCAAGGAAGATATTCCTTCACTAGAATTATTCATGGAATGAGCAAACATGTTGCATTAATATTTTCATGTTACCATTTTAAAAACCCTTGCCCTAGGATTCTGTTTCTGTCATTGTGCACTGAAATATCACTCTACCCTCTATTTCAATTTTTTAGCAATGTATTTCTTAGTCCCTAATTAATCTACCTATATACTCACCTCACTTTTTCTCTTTGTACATCATATTACCTAGGTGCTTTTTTGTGTCTTTTTTCCATACATACTTATGATATTATCTTGGACATTAAGCTTTACAAGTAATTGTTGCATTTGGTATTGGCATTAACTCCATATGCCATTTTTGTTTACTAGCTTCATGTTTAATTATGCATTGGATTATATGTATTTGTATGGTTTTCTGTAGCCAGGCTTCTGCAGTGCTGTGAATTACTTGATAAGGCCCTTCTACCTATAGTCTTTGTAACTTCCACTGTGCTATATTTAATGTCTCTTCTAACCATCATTTGTAACTCCCATAAAACAGCATTTCTGCCCTACTGGGTCTCAATAAGAGAAGGTGAGAGAAGAGACTGATAAGATGCTGTGGATGTTAGCAGAGCCAATTGTAGTAGTAAAAACTTGAAATCTAGCAGGGTATAAAATGAACCATCTCAGAAAGAGAAGAGGTGATCTAACTACCATCTAAGAAGAGGAGCCAGGAGTGGAGCACACATTGAACTTTCTCAACCCAAGACCAGAAAGCTATGACCAAGAAGCAAGAAGCAAGAAGTAAAGGAGCAGCAGCAGCAGAACTACAAACAAGAGCATGGGATAGATTGGTGGGCTTCCCAGACCATGGAGCAAGTAAAACTAAATGACTTTGGGCAGGAGGCTTGCTTGCAGAATGAGGTGCCTCCAGGTATTTAATAGTGGTGGTTCGTTTTGCTGATCCATGGAGCTAGAGCCTAGTGCCTTCAGACCGAAGCTTACAGTAGAGTTGTGTGTCCTGTGGGCATTATCAGCAGTCATAACAGAGCTTTGTAACATTGATGGGGAAAAGAGAGGGCTACCTGTGGGCATGAATGAAGAAAGGCTGTCCTGATTGGAACTACAGTACCCTAACTATTTCTGATTCCAAATTGTAACCTGTTAACTTCCATAATAAAACTCACAGCTGTGAGTATGGTGTCTGAGTTCTCTGTGGCCATTGCAACAAATTATTGAACCCAGATGAATAAAGAAGGTTTGGGAGGTATGGTTGGCGTTATTACAACTTATACCCATCAAATGATTAGGTTTTTGTTATTGTTAAGTACCGTTGAGTCGATTCCAACTTATAGTGACCCTATATAGAGTTTCCGAGAAATGGCTGGAGAGGCCAATCTCTGACATTGCAGTTCAAACAAATCTTGAGGTCAAGTGCGTATCCTATGACGCCCCACCAGGACTGGGTTGTTGTTGTTGTTGTTAAGTGCCATTAAGTTGGTCCTGACCCATAGCAGCCATATATAGGGTTTCTGAGGAGCAGCTGGTGAGCTTGAATCACCGACCTTGCAGTTAAAATGGCTTTGCAGTCTGGTACATTAACACACAGCACCACACCAGGACTCCAGGTAGGACTATTCAATTATGAGGTGTTTAGGGTCCATCTAGGAGATTGGATAGTTTGCTAGTAATATAAATAAGATAATGTAAATAATGTAAATTAGGGTTGCCGTTAAGTGCTTCGAGTCAATTCTGACTCATAGCAATGCTGTATAGAGTTTCCAAGGAGTGCCTGTGGATTTGAACTGCCAACCTTGTGGCTAGCAGTACACTGCTTATTCTATAGTGCCACAACAGGACTCCAAATTATAGTGGAACCATATGGGACCATGAAAATAAGGTATTGTTGTTTTTAAGTCCCGTGGAGTCAGTTCCAACTCATAGTAACCTTGTATTTAGGGTTTCCAAGGAGCAGCTGGTGGATATGAACTGCTGATCTTGTGGTTCACAGTCCAGTATTGATTCTATAGTACCACACCAGGAATCCAGATAAGGCATTGTTGTTGTTAAGTTTCATGGAAACGGTTCTGACTCATAGTGACTCTGTACAGGTTTCCAAGGAGCACTGGTGAGTTTGAACTGCTGATCTTGTGGTTCAAACTGACCTTGCAGTCCAGTGCTTGTAATACTGCCCCCCACTAGGACTCCAAATAAGATATGTTGTGTCAGTTACGACACATATCAACCATTTATAAGATTTCCAAGAAGCTGCTGGTGAGTTTGAATTGCCTACCTTCTGGTTCAAATAAACTTGCATCCAGTACTTTATCCCACAATGCCACACCAGGACTTCAAATATGGTATATGGAACCCTAATATAAGGACTGGTTCCCCAGAGCAGAAGAGATCTCATGACTATCAAGAAAGAAGAGACAGGACTAGAGCACATCATTTAGACCAGAGATCCCCGTGCAGAATTGCCTTAATCCAGGAGACATAAAGCTGAGACACCTGTGATGACAAGAAATGCAAAAAAGCTGAGGCAGAAAAATGACAACAGCAGAAACTAGCAGGAGACAGTGGAATGAGTTTCTATCCTGGAACAAGAAAGATGTGTGCCTTCTTCAAATAGGAGACATACTGTTGGAGTAGGTTGTTTCCAGACACTTAATCAGGGGCTAGGTTTGCAGACACAAGGAGTAATAGCAGTGAGTTTAGGATTACTGGAGGAATAGGATAAATTTGGGCAAACAATTGGCAGAACTCTAAGAATTTTGCAACACTTGTCCATGTGGGGTAAAAGGCAAGGGTTTACGTAGCTGAGAGATAAGGATCTGGGTGTGCCTATGAGTTGGCTGAGAGGAGACTGTGCTGATTGAAGAAATACATCCTGAGGGTTCCTGAATCTGAATTGTAACTGGTCTCTTCCCTAATAAACCTTATGGCTGTGAATATTATATATGCATTTTGTGTGGCCATTGCAACAAATTATTAAACCTAGCAAAAAAATAAATAAATAAATAAGAGTTCCATGGGAGGCACAGTTGGTGTCAAAATTCCATACAGTTTGGTGAGAAGAGGCATGTCTGACCTCATAAGAAGCAGCCTTGAGTTGCTGATGCTGATGATCTTAATCCTCCCTTCCATTTTAAAGTTAGCAAATGTCAGACAGACACCACCCTCATGACATTTTTATAGCCTTCTTTCTACATGTTTTTGTTGTTGTTAATAGCTAACTTTAGGTGAGTAGGTGAAAGAATGCAAATGCAAGAATATATGTAAAGTGGAGGAGTTAGAAAGTGATCTTGTTTTTACAATGATTTTGTTAACAGACCACAAATAATGGATTTTGATCAGTTTTATGCAATGGCTTTCATTGATGGGAGTTGAATGTAATGTCTTTAATAATAATTAAAAGAGATGATCAACTGTTTGTTCCATTAATCTGTTTTGGGTTATGATTAAATATCTTTATCTGTAGGATGTAGAGATTTCAGTTTATCTCCAAGTTTGCTCCCCATTTTTTTTTTTTTTTTTGGCCAAAATTAGTAGAATTTTAATCAGAAACCTAGGATAAAGTTGAGTTGGTCTATTACAAGAATAAAAGCTTATAAATGCGCTGTTAACGTATGACCAAAGATGTTGTTGTTGTTGTTGTTGTGTGCCGTGGAGTCGGTTCCGACTCATAGCGACCCTGTACAGGGTTTCCGAGACTGTAAATATTTACGGGAGCAGAACGCCTCATCTTTCTCCCGCAGAAGAGCTGGTAGTTTCGAACTGCTGACCTTGCGGCTCACAGCCCGATTCGTAACCACTATGCTACCGGAGCTCCTTATGACAAAAGGTAGGACAATATAATTACATTCTATGACTTTCACTTTATCTTTCTAGAACCGCAATTATATATCTTCTTTTTTTTTCTTAGAAAAATTTGAATTCCTGGGACTTTTCTACCCGTTTATCATGTGCTTTATTGAATACCGAATCAAGTAATCCCAGGGGAAATTGTCATGGACATATCTTGTTAAAAAGCCAAGAAAATAAATCAAGTGAATAAAAATAATGACACTTACAGCCTAGATTATATCAACAATATTCTAAAATGTCATCTTTCAGCTGTCCATTGCACCTTGTATCACTGAGGGTCTCCAGTCAGTGGGCAACTTTCCACACCATATGTGCACCACAATAGAGTCTGACAGACAAAGCACAGATTAATTATTGCAAAACAGCATCCACACAATGAATCTCTTAACTGTTTTTTCCAGCTAAAGTTTTATTCATTTATATTTTGAAACAATTGATAAAAATCATTTAAACAAACAAATAACAAGTACCCTGTCGACTGAAAATCTTTAAGTATTGCTGTGTTAAGGAAAAATACAAACATTAAAACATATATATATATAGTCACTCAAATTTCAAAAGAGGACTATTTATTTTACCACCTCAGACATGATTTAAATATCAAAAAAAAATATGTTATTCTGCTCCCTTTGAGGACAACAATTATCTAAGTGTCTAGAAGATCATATCTATATCCTAGAATTCTCTTGTTCTTCATCCCTAACAAGAAAATAATTAGAATCCTTCTTTTTGTCTATATATATGGACCAGGGAAATGTAAGGAGAGTCATATGGCAGCACATTTCACACGATATTGCATTGATTGACATTATTTCTCCTCGGGTAAGGATTTGTCTAGAGACAGAAGAACCAGTTTATACTTTATTTTCTGTGCTTCAAAGGAACAATTCTTACAAATGTAGATACTTGCATGAAAAAGAGGATACCATGCTAAACACAAAGTAAACTGAGCTTTAAAATGCTAACTCTTAGGAGTTAGTTATTTTAAATTTGGATATATGAATTCATATATATGTTGTTATCATTTAGTGTTGTCTAGTTGGTTCCAATTCATAACGACCCTGTATATGGTTTCTGAGGAGCAGCAGATGGGTTTGAAGCACCGACTTTGTGGTTAGCACTTCCATTGGTTATCCAACAGTGCCACAACAGGATTTCTTGACTTCATATTAGAGGACTAGATTTTCACATCTCTCCCAAAAGGGAAGTATCATCTTATTAAAAACTCAGCTATTTCTACTCACCAAATCTTGTCATCATATAAATCCCACTGGTGCAGATAGCCTTACATTTCATTACACTTTGATGTTATTTTGCTGATGAGGGAAAGAAAAGCTTTCTTATTTTGGAATTATTCTCTGTGACTTAGATTAGATTGCATAGAAGCTACCTACTTATGAAAGGTCAGATTCTAAACTCCATGGTAGATGTTTTCTGAACATAGGGATGATGAAAGCTACATTTTTATTGATAGGTTTAAACATTTAAGGCAGTGGATATAGACTTTCAGTTTAGAATATGGTAGAGTAGGTGTATCCAGGTTTGCTGTTGAGATAGTTAAGATGAACATGGAATATGAAGAGAGCAATATGTGGTTTGTTATTCTTATTTTTCTTAAACATGCATTCTATAATTATTCATTTTTCACATTTACATAATGAACATTAACACCACTACGAATCAAGAACAGTATTGATGGTGGTGGTTGTAATAGTGGCTGGTGAGTCAGCTCTAACTTATACCATCCCTGTATAAGGTCCGAGGTTGTAAATCTTTATAGAAGCAGAAAGCCTCAACTTTTTACTGTATGGTATCTGGTGAATTTTAGCTGCTTACCTTGCTATTACCACCCCCACATGAAAACCACTGTACTACCAAGTCTTCTAAGGAATAATATTTTTATTGTTTTTGTATGTTTTCGTGTTAGTTCTTAGCGATCCTATATAATGTTTCCTAGGAACCGCTGGTGGGTTTGAACTGTCAACCTGTGGTTAGCAGTCCAGTGTTTATCCCACAGTGCTTCATTAGGACTCCAAGAACAATATTGGTTGGTTCGTTGGTTATATGCCATGGAGTCAGTTCTGACTCATAGAGCCCCTGGATAGGGTTTCTGAGGCTGTAAATCTTTCCAGAACAGAAAGCCTCATCTTTCTCCTGCAGAACAGCTGGTAATTTTGAACTGCTGACCTTGAGGGTAGCAACGTGACTAGTAACCACTATGCTATCAAAGCTCCTCAATATCGGATGACATTAAACAAACACACACAAGCATGAGGGTGAATCAAAAAGTCTTATCACTGAAGTTCCAGTTGATACATGCACAGGTTTATTCCAAAATGTGTTTAAACATATATTGGCTGCCAACAATGCATGACTGCAATCAAGTTCTCTCAGTAATACAATTGTATTAATCTTGTTGGATCAAAAAATGTCAAATCAAAATAATGGCTTTTGAGAGGATCTGCTAGGCCATGGAGAGAGGGAGCAGCTGAGGACTCTAGATTCATGGAAAGAGAGGGAATGAGAGCTGGCAGCCAGGAGGCAGGCTTGCAGACTGTGCTCTTTGGTGGTTTAAACTATTGTATATGACTGAGTGTTTTTAAAAAAAAGCACTAAAATGAATACACAGATGTACTGTTAACTGATGGTGCATGGAGGGAATTATAATAATTGTAATGAAACAAAATATATGCTTTGTTGAATGTGAAACTGGTGATCTGCCCTGTAAACTTTCACTCAACTAAAAATAAAAACTTTAAAAAAAGATGTGTTGATAATTATTGGCAATTGGAATGCAAAGATTGGAAACAAAGAAGATGGATCAGTAGTTGGAAAATTCAGCCTTGGTGATAGAAATGATGCTGGACATGACAGGAAAGTATTTTGCAAGTCTTGTGACTTCATTAAAAATACCTTTTAAACAACACAAAGATGATTACACTCACAGACTTCATCATATGGAAATCACAGAAATCAAATCAGCTACATCAATGGAAAAAGACGTTGGAAAAGCCCCATATCCTCACCCAAAATAAGGCCAGGACAGACTGTGGAACAGGCCACCAATTGCTCATATGAATGCTCAGTCTGAAGCTGAAGAAAAGTTAAACAAGTCCACAAAAGCCAAAATATGAGCTTGACCATATCCCATTTGAATTTAGAGATCACCTCAAGAACAGATTTAATGCATTACACACTAAAGACTGAAAACCAGAAGAGTTGTGGGCTGACATCAAGAATATTATACATGAAGAAAACAAGATGTCATTTAGAAGACAAGAAAAGAAAGAAAAGACAAAAAGGAATGTCAGAATAGATTCAAACTTGCCCTCCAGAATAGATATGCTAAAGCAAATGTAGGAAATGAGGAGGTAGTAGAGCTGAACAGAAAATGTCAAAAGGCAGCTCTAGAAGACAAGTGAAATAATAGAATGAAATGTGCAAGTGTGAAGACCTAGCTAGAGAACCAAAAGTGCTGGAAAATCACAATGGTAGAACATGCTCAGCATATCTCAGGTTAAGGGTTTAAGGGAACTAAAGAAACAATTCAAACCTTGACTTGAAATATTGAAAAGGATCCAGGTGTGTTGCTGTGGGATAAAGCACTGGACAACAAAGTCAGTTTGAACTATAAGGTTGGTGGTTCAAACTCACCAGCTACTCTTTGATAAACCTATGCAGGGTTAGTATGAGCCAGAATCAACTCGAGGGCTCTTAACAACAACAGAGATGGACAAAATAGTAAATGATGCAGACAACATCAAAAGAAGATGGAAGGGGAAAAAACCAGCATAATGATAAAGAGGGACATTATCTCATGATTCAAGGGAGAATTGAACAAGATGACATAACTATAATAAATATCGATGTTCCCAATGAAAGAGCTCCAAAATATATAAAGCAAACTCTAATAGATTTGAAATAGACAAATCTACAATGTAGTGTTACAGAGTCCTCTTGATCCGGTATTCCGTGTTGTTGTTGACCGAGCTCCTCATTACACGTCTACCCAATCCGCCATCTAATGAGGCAGTGTAGTGGTTAAAAATCTGGCTGTGAACCCCACAGTCAGCAGCTCAAATCCACCAGGCCTTCCACGTAAGAGAGATGAGGCTTTCCGCTCCTTGCAGTTAAACAGCCTTGGAGTCTGGTGCATTAACCCACAACACCACACAAGGGCCACACAAACTAGAGGGAAATTATTCCTGTTTAGTATAAGACGGCCACCACTCGTCTGTCTGTTGTGCTGTGGTGGTTTGAGTTGCTGTGATTCTGAGGAATATGCCAACTGTGTTTTGAATAACCATCAAGGTCACCCATGGTGGACAGGTTTTAGATGAGCTACAAAACAAAGACAGACTAGGAAGAAAGAGTGACAAACTACTTCTGAATCGCTAGTCACTGAAAACTCTATGATTAGCAGAGAAACATTGTCAGATAAAGGACTGGAAGGTGGGAAGGCACTCAGAATGCAACTGGGGAAAAAAAAATGCCTCCTCAAAGTAGGGTTGACCATAATGACATGAATACAGTTAATTTTGGGGGAAAAAAGTACACAGAACTTGCATTTGCTGATGGGCAACAACTTAAAATGAAGAGAAACAGCTGTAAACATCCATTGAAAATTGGAACATGGAATGTACTAAGTATAAATTTGGGAAAATTGGAAGTGGTCAAAAATGAAATGGAACGCATAAACATCGATATCTTAGGCATTAGTGAACTAAAATGGACTGGTATTGGCCATTTTGAATCTGATAACTACATGGTTTATTATGCAGGGAATGACAAATTGAAAAG
>NW_006408520.1:54019716-54046055 GCF_000296735.1 Chrysochloris asiatica
AATATATAATGTATGTATTATGCATATATATATTATATATATGTATGTTTATGTGTGTGTAATCCTTGAAAGAACACTAGTTATTGTTATTAGGGGCCATTGAGTTATTTCTGACTCATAGCAACACTATGCAAAACAGCACAAAACATTGCCCATTCCTGTGCTATCCTCAAAATTGTTTTAGAGCCCATTGTTGCTGGTACTGTATCAGCCCATTTTCTTGAAGAACTTCCTTTTTTTCTCTGACCCTCCACTTTACCAAGCAAAATGTCCTTCTCTGTGGTCTGGTCCTTCCTGAAAACTGTTTTACTCTTCCCAGCATGATGTCCAAAGTATAACATCCTGGCTTCTAAGGAGGATGTTGACTATACATCTCCCTACACTGATTTGTTTGTTTTTGTTTTTCTGGCAGTCCAGTCTCCAACACCATAATTTAAGTGCATCAATTATTCTATGGTTTTCATTATTTATTGTACAACTTTCACATGCATATGAAGTTATAGAAAGTATTATGACATGGGGTCAGGCACAGCTTAGTCCTCAAACAAATAATGTTACTCTTGCATATTTGAAGAGCAAAATATCCATTGATTTCTTGACTGCTGTTTTCATGAGTGTTGATTGTGAATGCAAGAAAATTTAAATCTTTGACAATTTCAATATTTTCTCCATTTATTATGATTTTAATTTATCCAGTTGTGATGACTTTTGTTTTCATTACACTGAGGTACGATCCATACTGAAATTAGTAGTCTTTGCTCATCAGTAAGTATTTTGCAATTGTTATTGTTTGGTACCTTAGTGTAGGTACTGACTTATTGCTATACTATGCACAACAAAACAACACAGTGCCCAGTTCTGGGCCAACATCACAATCATTGCTACTTTTGAGACCATTGCTTCTACCACTGTACCAATCCATCTGTTGGGAGTCTTCCTCTTTTTATCTAACCTTCCACTTTATGAAATATGATTTTCCAGGGGCTAGTACCTTGTAATAATATGTCCAAAGTATGGGAGATGAAATATGGCCATGCTGGCTTCAGGGAACATTCTGACTATGCTTCCAACAGATTGGTTTGTTCTTTTAGCAGTCCATGGTATATTTAATTTTTTCCTACAACATCATAACTCAAATGCTTCATTTCTTTTATGATCATGCTTTCTCTCAAACTTTCACATGCATAGGAGGTTATTGGAATACCATGGCTTGGATTGGGCACACTTTAGCCCCCAAACTGAAATATTTGCCCTTGAACACATTAAAGCATTGTTGTGCAGCAGATTTACCCACTGCAATACCTCATTTGATTTCTTAACTGCTGCTTCCATGAGTGTTTATGGTTGATCCCACCAAAACAAAGTCTTTTAAACTTCAATCTTTTCTACACTTATATGGATGTTGTTTGTTGGTCCAGTGGTGATTTTAATTTTCTTTTTATTTAGGTACAGTCTATACTGAAGATGTGGTCTTTGAGATTTTCATCAGTAAATATTTTAAGTTCTCTTTGCTTTCAGCAAGCAAGGTTGTATCATCCGCATATCACAGGTGTTAATGTGTCTTCCTCCAATCCTGATGCCATGTTTTTCTTCATATAATTCAAGTTTCTCAGATTATTTGCTTAGCATAAAGTTTGAATAAATCTGGTGAAAGATTACAACTCTGGCACACACCTTTCCTAATTTTAAACTATTCAGTGATTTTGTTGTTGTTTTGTTTTCTGTTTGAACAACTGACTCTTGGTCTATGTACAGATTCATCATGAGCAAAATAAAGTGTTCCAGTAGTCTAATTTTCTGCAATGCTGTCAATAGCTCTTCATTATCCACATAGTTAACAGTTTTTGCATAATCAGTAAAACATAGGTAAACATCGTTCTGGTATTCTTTGCTTTCAGCCAAGATCCATCTGGCATCAGCAATGACATCCCTCATTCCCAGTCCTATTCTGAATCCACCTTGAACCTCTGGAAGTTCTCATTCATGTATGGTTGCAACTATTTTTGAATTATCTTCAATAAAATTTTATTTGCATACAATATTAATGATATTATCCAATGATTTCCACTTTCTGTTGGTTCACCTCTCTTTTGAATGGCCACAAATAGGGATATCTACCAGTCAGTTGGAGTTCTGGTGTGGCACTGTGGGCTAATGCATCAGACTGCAAAGTCATTTGAACTGCAAGGTTGGTAGTTCAAGCTCACTAGCCGCTGGTTGGAAACCCTATACAGGGTTGCAATGGGTCAGAATCAACTCAACGACACTTAACAACAACAACAACCAGTCAGTTGGACAAGTAATTGTCTTCCAAACTTCTTGGTATAGATGAGTGAGTGCTTCCAGTGCTGCCTCAGTTAGTTGAAAGATTTTTTATATTCCATCAATTTCTGGTGCTTTGTTATTTACCAATACTTTCAATGTATCTTGGACTTTTTGCTTCAGTATCATTGGCTTTTGATCATATGCTACCTCTTGAAATGGTTGAGCATTGACTGTTTCTTTATGGTACAGTGACTCTGTGTATCCCTACAGCCTTCTTTTAATACTTTCTGCATTATTCAATATATAGCCCATGTTGTTGTTTGTTGTAAAGTGCCATCGAGTCAGTTTCAACCCTTAGCGGCTCTGTATATGGTTTCTGAGGAGCAACTGATGAGCTTAAACAGCTGACCTTGTACTTCAAATCGATATGTAGTCTAGCATATGTTGTTGCTGTTGTTGTTAGGCACCATTGAATCGGTACCGACTCATAGTGACCTTATGCACAGCAGAATGAAACACTGCCCAATCCTGGGCCAACCTCACTATTATTGCCATGCTTGAGTACATCGATGCTGCCACTTGGCCAATCCATCTCGTTGGGGGTCTTCCTCTTTTTCTCTGACCCTCCACCTTACCAAACATGTTTTTCTTCTCCAGTGACTGCTCCCTCCTGACAATATATCCAAAGTATGAGAGATAAAGTTTGGCCCTCTTGGCCTCTAAGGAGCACTCTGGCTTCACTTCTTCCAAAATGGATATATTGGTTCTTTTGGCAGCCCATGGCACTTTCAATATTCTCCTCCCTCAAATCCCTCAATATCTTGATATGTTCTTTTTGATGATGAATGGAACACCACTCCTATTCAAGTTGTCCTTCCCCTGCATAGTAAACCATGTGATTGTCAATTCAAAATGGCCAACACCATCCCATTTCAAGTCACTATTGCCTTGGATATTGATTTTTATCTGTTCAAATTTTTTTTTTTGCAAATTTTCCTAGATTCACACTTTGTATACTCCATGTTTCGATTATTAATGGATTTTACAGATTTTATCTTCATTTTGAATTGTGCCCATCAGCCAATGAAAGTCCCCAAAACTGTACTTCATTTGTGTCATCATGGTCAACTCTAATTTGAGGAGCCAGCTGGGGAAGAGTAAAGTTTTATAATAAAATGTGCAAAGACCTAGAATCTTAAGAAGTCATTTCTGAAGAAAAAATCAAGCTTCCATTTGGAATATTAAGGTTCCTAAATAAGGAACTCTGGTAGTGTAGTGGTTACAAATCAGGCTGCTAACCTCAAGGTTGGCAGTTTATAACTACCAGCTGTTCCATGGGAGAAAGATGAGGCTTTTTGCTCCCGTAAAGATGTACATCCTCGGAAACCCAGTACAGGGTCACTATGAGTCAGAACCAACTCGACGGTACTTAACAACAACATGGTCAAAATGGAGTACTGATGTGGAGCAAGGGCATTGGTTCAAACTAACCAGCCATTCCTCGGAAACTCTATGCAGGGTTGCTATGAGTTGCAAATGACTGGATAGCACTGAACAACAACAACAAGATCAAAATATTGAATGATGCATAAAACATTTAAAAAGCCCATAGTAATATACAGTTACTGTACCAAAAAAAAGGTCTACTGTCACCATTTCATGAGTTAATATATGATCAAGAACTGATGATACTGAAGGAAGAAGTCTAAGCAGCACTGAAAGCATTAGCAAAAAACAAGTTCCTATGAATTGATTGGCTATGTTACTCTGTCTTCTTGAGCTGCCTTTTGAAATATTTTGTTCAATTCTTTTACTTATGTATTTCTTCCAATTGCTGTAGTATCTCTACACTCTAATGCAAGTGTTAGGTTATCTTCTGACATCTAGTCTGGTCTTTTATTTCTTTCCTGTCTTTTTAATGACTTTTTTCTTTCTTCATGTATGATCTTCTTGATGTCATTCACAACTTACCTGGTCTCTGATCATTTGTGTCTAATGCATCAAATCCGTTCTTGAGATGATCTCTAAACTTAAGTAGGGTATATTCAAAGCTCCCATTGACTTGTTTCAATGTTTTCCAGCTTCAGCCTGTATTTCCATATGCACATTTGATAGTCTTTCCACAATTAGCTGCTGACCTTATTTTTGTTGATGATCTTGAGCTTCTGTACCTACAGATGTAGTCAGCTTGATTCCTGCATATACTATGTGATAAGGTGCATGTGTATACTTACCTTTTATGCTGCTGAAAAAAAGCATTTGCAATGAGTAAGTCTGTGGTTTTGAAAAATTTTACCATGCTGTCTTCAACATCATTCCTATCACTAAGTCCGTATTTTCCAATTCTTGATCCTTCTTTACGTTACATCTTTCATGTTCCAATCACAAGTATTTGCAATGTATCTTGATTGCATGATTGATCAAATTCAGATTAAAGACATTGATATAATTCTTTAATTTCTTCATCATTGGTTTTTGTGGTTGGTGTGTAAATTTGAATAATAGTGGTATTAACTGGTCTTCTTTTAAGCATATGGATATTATCCTATCACAGAGAGTATTATACTTTAAGACAGATCTTGAAATGCTCTTTTTAATGATGAATGTGATGCCATTGCTCTTCAATTCATCATTCCTGGCATAGTAAACCATATGATTCAAAATAGCCAATTCCACTCCATTTCAGCTCACTGATGCCTAGAATATTGATCTGTATGCATTTCATTTCATTTTTGACAACTTCCAATTTTCCTAAATTGATGCTTCATACATTCCATGTTCTGATTATTAATGGATGTTTGCAATTGTTTCTCTTCATTTTCAATTATGTTCTATCAGCAAATGAAGGGCCCCAAATTTTACTCCATTCATGCCATTATCTCCAACTTTACTTTGATGAAGTAGCTTTTCCCTAGCCACAGTTTGCGTTCCTTCAATTCTGAAAAGCTCATCTTCTGGCACCATAGTTAAGAATGTTCTTGTACTATTCATGAGGTTTTCAATGGCTAAACATTCAGAAGTGATCCAACACTCCTTCTGAATGTGTCTTAATCTGAAAGCTCTTCTGCAACCTGTTTACCTGGGTTTTCCTGTTGGTATTTAAAATACCTGTGCCATAACTTTGAGCATCTCAACATGCAGGCCATAATATTATGACAGATTGACAGATGAATGATGTTTTATAAAAGACCACTATAAATAAGCATAATACCTGAAGCATCTTCTTGGCAGGAAATTTTAAGATTCTATAGCCATCAAATGTGAAAAATTTTCAGAAATGGGAATCTGAAGAACACTTGTTGTTAAGTGCTGTCAAGTTTGTTCTGACTCATAGTGACCTTGTGCAGGGTTTCTGAGGAGTGGCTGGTTAGTTTGAACCACTGACCTTGTGTTCAATCTGACCTTGCAGTCTAGTGCTTATCCTATAGAATAGACTTTACAGTCTGTATGTTATTTATGCTAGAAAAATGGTAAGAACAATCCAATACAAAAGTTTTTGACAAATCAAGAACATAAATATTCTCTTGCTATATGGCTATGAAAATTTCAGGCTGATTCAAGTCACTATTGTTTTTGTTGTTGTTAAGTGCCGTTGAGTCAGTTATGAAGCATACCAACCCTTAATAAGGTTTCTGACAATCAGCTGGTGAGCTTGAACATCCAACCTTGCTGTTCAAACTGACTTTGCAGTCCAGAGCATTAAGCTGCACTGGGTTCAAACTCTCCAACCATTTCTTGGAAACCCTGTACTGGGTTGGTATGAGCCAAAATCAACTTGTAAGCACTTAACAAGAAGAAGAAGAACAACAGATATTGCAAGTTATACTTGAGAGATATTTCATGCATCCATTCTCCATTTATTTTATTAACTAGGATAAGCTACATTTTGCTTCAATGATAAACTTCAAAACTCCATTGGATTAACACAAAATAAAGTATTTTAATTGGTGCTGTTTTCCCTAAAGAACCTTGTGCTATATGATGAATTAATTCTGCAGAACCCCGTCTTTTAGGTATTGGCCCAGATTTTGCACGGCACTACCATGTTAGGATAAAGAGCAGAACTATAAGATCGGTTTGAATTTTAAGGTTGGAGGTTCAAACTCACCAGCCAATACTTGGAAATCCTATACAGGGTCTCTATGAGTTGGAATTGACTCCACGGTATTTAACAACAACAACAATCATGTTAATAGGTAGCACAGTGGCTCTAAATGATACACACTGACTTTAAACTATAATGTCTATTGTTCAAGCTTTTCTCTGCAGGAGAAAGATGAGGCTTTCTGCTCCCAAGAAGATTTAAAACTTCAAAAACTCTATACAGGGTCACTATAAATTGGAACCAATGGCACTTAACAACAATAACATTACCAGCAAGATATCCAGTAATCACTACAGCAAGGAGAGAAGTGGAAATCAGATACCAGAAATTAAATACTCTCACCTAGATGTGCCACCTTTGCTCTCATTTGATTGGCCTCAGAATGCTACATGGTCAATCTTATCCTCAGGGAACCCTAGAGGAGACAACCTTCTGTATACTTTGTTGAAGGAAACATTTTTTAAAACAGGTATTTGTGACTGGTTAGAATCCTCATAGAACAGGATTGTATCACCTTACATACATTATATGGTCTTTTAATGAAGATTAATGTGATGTGGATGTTGAGCAAACAGAATGTAGGCATTCGCCATATAATCTTTAGTTAAATTCTCATAAAACCTATTATATTAAAACCTTATGGGAGCCCACTATACAAAGCTTAAAACCTATATCCACAAGATAAAGGAGGCTGGCTTTGGTGGGTGTGTGGCTGGGAAGGGTGTGGGCAGCACTGATATCCAGATTTGGACTTTATGTATGTATGGGTATGGAAAGGGATTTACACATTGGGCATGAAGAGGTGGTCATGGGGACCAGCTATATGAGTTCTAGGAGTACAGCTAGAGGTGGCTACTTGAAGCTGTCACACTGTTGCTGAAGTCACTTCCCAATGATGTGTAGCAACCAAAGCCACTACCCAAGCTGGGAGCCTGTGAATACCTGGGACAGAATCACTAGTGTCCAATGCAGGAGTTGAGGAAACAAAGGAGACAGTGCCCTCCATTGGTTCTGGCTCATAGTGACCCTGTATAGGGTTTCCAAGGAGCAGCTGGTAAGTTTGAACTGCCACCATGCTGTTCAAATAAAATTTGCTGTGCAATGCTTATCTTACAGTGCCACACCTGGGAGTTTAGGGTCTTTAAAAGTATTGGTTGTAGTTATGTGCTGTGCAGTCAATTCTGACTCATAGTGACCCTGTATAGGGTTTCAGAGGCTGTATATCATTACAGTAGCAGAAAGCCTTATCTTTCTCCAGAGGAACAGCTGGTAGTTTCAAACTGCTGACCTTGAAGTTAGCAGCCTGACTCATAGCCACTATACTACCAGAGCTCACTGTAAGATTATTAGGGGAAAATCATAAACAAAAGGATAGTTGCTTTCCATTTAAAGAATGAAACAAACAAAAACATCTATGGGACCATGTTCATAATTGTAGTCGAATGTTGCCCACAATACAAACCCTGTATATGTTACATACATGTGCTAAGTTACTTTTGAATGAGTAATTCTGTTCACTATTCATCAGGGAAAATCATAATTGCCTCTGATGTATTCAAGTCTGAAATCTACCACTTACACATTGCCTAGGGGAAGCTGTGTCTTTTTCTGTGTCTTTTTTGTGTCTCATTTTGTTTCTTCCTTAACTATGTTGCTGTTGTTGAGTGCCATCGAGTCGATTCCAATCCATAGCAACCCTGTATAGGGTTTCCAAGGAGCAGCTGGTGAGCTTGAACCACCGACATTGCTGTTCAAACAGCTGTGCAGTAACCCACCGCACCACACCAGGACTCTCTTTTTCTTGCCACTATTACTTTCAGAGGACTTCTGGTGTGGCACTGTAGATTAGTGTGCTAGACTGCAAGGTCAGTTTGAACCATGGGGTTGGTGTTTCAATCTCACCAGCTGCTCCTTGGAAACCCTATACAGGGTCACTGAGTTGGAACTGACTCAACATGACAACAAACAGCAATTATTCTCAGAAGTTCTTAGACTTCAATTATATACTTGTTGGAAGTTAATTTTAAGAGAAATATCAAAGTTGTATTACGGAGATAATTATTCAGCAGCCAGTTTTCTCTGTCTCCCAGAAACTGATATTCCTAAAACCATGTTCAGAAATGTCATATTGGAAGCATAATATCAGCCATTCAGGCTTGAAGTATAACACATTATATGATGGAATAATATCCAGAAGTCCTTCAGGACTTTCATTTGCTGATGGGGCACAACTCAAAATGAAGAGAAATAATAATAATAATAATAATAATAATAACATGGAAAGTGTGAAGTTTGAATCTAGGAAAATTGTTAGTTGTCAAAAATGAAATGAAATGCATAAACATTGATATCCTAGGCATTAGTGAGCTGAAATGGACTGGCATTGGCCATTTTGAATCTGACAATCAAATGGTTTACTATGCTGGGAATGAAAACTGAGGAGGATTGGCATAGCATTCATCATCAAAAAGAATATTTCAAGATCTGTCTTGAAGTATAGCACTGTATATAATAGGATAATATCCAAAAGCTTTCTAGGAATACCAGTCAATACCTTTATTATTTAAATTTATGCACAACCACTAAAACCAGTGATGAAGAAATTGAAGAATATTGAGGTGCTGTGGGTTAGTGTTGGACTTCAAAGTCAGTTTGAACCTCAAGGTCAGTGGTTCAAATACACCAGATGCTCTTGTGAACCCCTATACAGGGTCACTATGGGACAGACCCACTCTATAGCACTTAACAACAACAACAACAAATTTCTTCAGTCTGAAATTGTTCAAATATGCAATCAAGATGTAATGAAAATTACCAGCAATTGGAATGCAAAGGTTATAAACAACGAGGAAGGATCAGTCATTGGAAACTATAACATTGGTGATAGAAAAGATGTTGAAGATTGCATGACAGAATTTTGCAAGATCATTGGCTTCTTCATTGCAAATATCTTTTTTAAACAACATTAAAGGATACTGTACACATGAGCCTCACCAGTTGAAATATGCAGCAATCATATTGATGTGGAAATAGATGGTAAAAAGCTCCATAGTATCAGCCAAAACAAGGCAAAGGGCAGACGGTGGGATAATCATCAATTGCTCTTATGCTAGTTTAGGCTGAAGCAGAATAAAATTAAAACAAATACACAAGAGTCAAAATATGACCTTGAACACACCTACCTGAATTTAGAGATACAGATGACACATATTTGCGAGTCAAAAAGTGAGTAAGTCTTGAAATACTGATGAAAATTAAACACTACTGTTTTCAGTATGAATTTCACCTCCATGTAAAGGAAACAAAAATCCTTAATACTGGAACAATAAATAGCATGATGATAAATGGAGAAAGTATTAAAATAATCAAATATTTAAATATTCTTGAATGCACAACCAATGCTCATGGAAGCAACAATCAAGAAATCAAAAAACATATTGCATTAGGCAAGTCTGCTGCAAAAGACTTCTCTGAAGCATTAAACAGCACAGATGTCAGTTTGAGCACTAACACTGACCCAAACAATGCTATTTTCAATGGTGTCATATTCATGTGAAATTTGGGCAATAAATAAGTAAACCATAGAAAAATTGATGGATTTGGTTTATAGTATTTGCAAAGAATATTGAAAATATTCTAGACTGCATAGAACAAACAAATGTATCTTGGATGACGTATAGTCTGAAAGTTCCATAGAAGTGAGGATGGTGAGACTTTGTTTCTCATAATTTGGACATATTATCAAAAGGAACCTGGAGAAGGACATTATGTTTTGAAAATTCAATGGTCAGCAATAAATATGAAGACCTCCAACAAGATGGATTGACACAATGGCAGAAGTAGTGGTCTCAAACATTACAACTTCCAGGGTAGTGCAGGACCTGGCAGTATTTTGTTCTCTTGTCCTTAGGGTTGCTGTGAAACCTTCTCGACAAATTTAATATATACAAAATATTGAGTAATGTAGGAACCATCAAAAGAATTATGAAGAAATACACAGCGTAACTGTACCAAAAATAATTGATTGCCATTCATCCATTTCCAGAGGTAGCAAATAATAAAGAACAAATAAAACAAATAATATTGAAGGAAGAAGTCCAAGCTACACTGAGGCATTAGAAAAAACAAGTGTCCTTGCATTGATGAATACCAATTGAAATGTTTTAAAAACTGATGCTGTGCTGGTGGTGCTCATTAGTTTATGCCAAGAAATTTGGAAGACAGTTTCCTGGCCAGCTAACTGGATGACACCCATTTATGTGTTTATTCCAAAGAAAAATGACCCTGTAGGATGAAGAAAAAAAATCTAATAATATAATTAATAGCACACGTAATTAAAATGTTGTTGAAGGCAAGTTAAAAACAGATTCAGCAGTACATCAACAGGTAGCTGCCAGTAATTTAAGTCAGATTTGGAAAAGAACTTGTAAGGAGGGGTATCATTGCTGATATCAGATGGAGCTAGGCCCACAAATCACAGTATACTAAAGAGATGTTTACTTGCATTTTATTGACAGGCAATTTAATGTATAGATCATAAAGTTATGTATAACTTTGAATGGGAATTCCAGAACACTTAATTGTACTTCTGTGAAACCTGTACATAGATCAAAGGCAGTCATTAGAACAGAACAAAGGGATACTGTGGAGTTTCAAATCAGGAAATGTGTGTGTCTGGGTTGTAACCTTTCATGATATTTAGTCAATCTGTGTGTTGTGCAAATAATTTGTGAAACTGGACTATATGAAGATGTATGAGACAATGGAATCAGAGGAAGGCTCGTTAACAACCTGTAATACACAAATGAAACAACCTAGCTTGATGAAAGCCAAAAGGATATGAAATACCTGAAGCCTGCAGTATGGATTACAACCTAGTGTAAAGAAAACAAATATCTTAACAGCTGGATCAACAACATCATGATAAATTAAGAAATTAATGAAATATCAAGGATTAAATTTTCTTGGAACCACAATCATTGCTTATGTGAGCAACTGTCAAGAAATCAGATGACATTGCATTGAGCAAATCGCACAAGACCTCTTTAAAATGTTAAAGGACAAAGATATCACAATGAGGACTAAGGCATGCCTAATTCAACTGTGTTAGTTAAGATTTTGTGTCAACATAGTTAGGCCTGGATTCTTAGCAGATCCTCAGTTAAGAGGTAGTACTTCTACATAATAAAAATCTAATATAATGCTTTTACTTCCCTCATGATGTGATTTAATATGATGGCCCTAATCTGATGTAATTATCCAATGTGTTGTATATTGTCACTTCTTTTCTTTAAAGTCATTGAGGTAGGACACAATTTTTGGGATTAGGATGTATCTTGAATCAATTTCTTCTTAGATATAAGAGAAAAATGAGCAAAGAAAGGGGATCTACTAACATCAGGAGTGGAGCACATCCTTTGGATTTGGGTTTCCTTGACTGTGAGGCTCCTAGACCCAGGGAAAGATTGGTGCTGAGACACATGACTATCTCCAAAGAATACTGGGCCTATAAATGCTGAAATAAGATAAGGATATTTTCCATCGCCAGTGCTCTGTACTCTGAATTCCCAAATGATGAGACAATGAATTTCTGTTTGTTAAAGCCATCAATTTGTGGTATTTCTGTTATAGCAGCATATATAGCAACTAAGACATCAAGTTATGATATTTTAAATTGCTTCATATGCAAACATAAACCAGACAATTAATAAGGAAGACTGGAAAATCATTGATGCATTTGAGTTAAGTTGTTGGCAGAAATGTTTGCAGAATCAACTGCCAGAAGAACAAAGAAATCTATCTTGGAAGAAGTATAGCCAGAATGCTTCTTAGAAACATGGGTGGGAAAACTTCATCTCATATACTTTGAACCAGCATCGAGCCAGTTCTTGGAGAAGGACATCATCCTTGATAAAGTACAGGGTCAGTGAAGAAGAGGAAGGCTCCTAATGTGAGAGATTGACACAGTAGTGCAACAATTGACTTAAACATAACAATAATTGTGGGGGTGCTAGAGAACCAAGCAATGTTTTATTATATTGTACATGGAGTTGCTATGAGTGGAAGCTGATCTTACCACATCTAAAAGCAAGAACAACATTGTGATAGCAATTGTAGCAATGGTAAGCAATATGCTTAGCAGCTTCAAAAATTATCTCCAAAAGCATCTTGTAAAGATTTAAATAATTTTATCTCCCTTAATAGAAGACCCATATCATAGAAAAATGTAACAACTTGGTTTTACAGACTTTTGGTTAGACTCTGTCCATAATATAGTAACAGGATTTTGAAAACAATCAAATGAGATGTGTTTCTATGTCATTGGATTAATAGTGATTTTTGGAAGTATGTTATGCTGTGAAATCAGTAAGAACACTTTTTTAAAGCTTTTATTGGGCACTGAGTGATAGTTTATATGGGAGAACAACAGTTTCTCACTAATTCTGTCATTGCAATGATGGCAAGCACCTCCATTCATCACCATTTCAGAGTATTTGCTTCTACTCCATTTTTTTTTTTATTTGTTTGTTTTCTTTTCTTTCTTTCTTTCTTTTTTTTTTTTTTTTTGATGTACACAAACAAAAACAAAAACTCAGGGATATCTAATAATTTAAACAACAAAAAGGCACATTCTGCAAACCTTCCTCTTGGCTGCCAACACACAGACTTCCACTTTCCATGGGTCTAGAGTCCTTAGCTGCTCTATCTCTTGATGTCATCATCTTTGCCTCCATCTCTGGTGTCACTGCTCCTCTGGATAGGTCTCATATTCTGCTCATGCTTTTCTTCCTTGATGGTCTTATGGTCCTCTGTTACTGGAATGTAATATTAACTACTGCACCTTTTAGATTATAAAACTTCTACCTTGACAATTGACAATCACAATTAATCATGATAGCAATTACTCACTATTGAATCATAAGAATATTATACCTATCTCCTTTCACTACATACATCTAGACAAGATGAAAACTATTAAATGGGGATTCAACCTTCCCCCACACACTCAGAAACTAAATTCCCTCTTGAAAACTTCTAAGCCAGCCACTTTGTGCCTTTATAGCCCTCCCTCCTATTTTAGGTAGTCAATGTCTAAGTTGTCCATCCCTATCAACCCTGTGTACAGAGGGGATATGTTTGATCCTTGATGTGAAGACTCCTTCCCTTTTGGTTGGTATTTTTAGCAACTACATCCATAAGTATAAGTCAAGTTCATCATATTGTAGCAACTTACACTTGTTTCCTTTATCAAATTTCTTTATCTTCTATTCTAGTTCTGATCATCAAGCCATTGAAGCTAGATCAGATAGATGGTTACTATCTGCAAATTTGGACACTTTTGTGTTTCTCCCCTCACTTTATATCAGCTGGATGCTTCACTCTTGGCTCTCTCCTTCCATGGATAGGTCCTTGTTCATGGGCTTAGGAGTCCTCAGATCTCACCACACTTTGGACCAACCAGTCCTTTCTCTTTCTTTTTCATCTCCAGGTCGGCAGGCATCTATATACTGTGATTGAATTCTGTCCATATCTTCGTTGCTGCCTTTCCCCCATTTCCATTCACAAGTAGACCAATGTTGTTGCCAGCAAGCTTACATACCTGCTCATGTTTTCCCTTTGAGTTTCAGACTTGGAGGGGACTTGATTGTCCTAAAGGGACTTGATTGCTTGCCTTGATGGATTCCCAGCAAAAAAACTTGCTTGTTCTTGTAGTAGCTAATCAGATAGCCATTTTTGTATTCATTTTTTCCTGCTGGTCTTTCTTTCAAGTAACTTCTGTTCTTCTAGCCAATCCAGCCTGGTATGCATGTCCTTTCAAGTGGGAATGTCCCACCTCAGAAGTTTCTGGATGGGGCTCAGGATTCCACCTACGGTCCTATACACTACAAAGGCTTTTCAAGAAGCCTATTTCACTGGGCAAGTTCTAGAATCCTTTTTAGGTAATCCAATCTGTTATAGGCTGAAGGTGGGCTTACAAGTTTTCTGTAATCATGTTTCCTGATATTCCATTCTATTCTATTCAAGTGTCTATTTTATAATACTAGGCAAGGGAAACTAACATTCATAAGATAATCAAGCATCTTAGCAATTTTTTTTCTCCTCTTTTACCCATTCAGACTATGCCTCGATCCCTGTATCACAGAGCTCTCTTTTTCCAAGTTTGAGCATACATCACTATTTACTACTGTCCCATTAACCCATGCAAACCTGCCTGAGTATTCCTCTATCTACCTCATTCTTCAATTTCCTTTTTGTGTATTGCCCTTCCCAACACCTGAACCATGATGTGTCTATCCCCTAAACTGTGCTTTACCGTCCCCTCCCTCCCATCCCTGGTAGTCAACAAATATTTTTTTTTCTGTCTTTGATTATGTTGTTGTTGTTGTTATGTGCCGTGGAGTCATCTTTTATTAAACTTCCATGTTAATGTTTCTATGTTCTTGGAATTTTGTTTTCTTGGTATGCTGTGAAATATTTTCTTTGAGGTTACCCTATATTATATTAACATTTTCTTCCATTTAAAACAGTCTATTTTGTTCTTGCTTTGGCAGCACATGTATTAAAACAGGAACAATACAGAGAAGATTAGCATGGCCCCTGAGCAAGGATGACATACAAATTTGTGAAGCACTCCATATTTTGGGAGATAAGAGAAGAAGAAGGGCTGGTTGATCTAAAATGTGGTGAGACCTGGGGACACCTGAGCTTATGGACAATAATATAGGGCTATTGCTGAGTGAAGCATCCAGCTGATGTGAAGTGATAGGAGTCACACAAGAATACCCAAAGTTGCATGTAGTACTAACGTGACCTAGCCTCAATGGCTTGTTAATCAGAACTCAACTAGAGGAAGATTAAAAAAAAAAGAAGAAGAAGAAAAAAATTTTGATAAATGAAGTGAGAGTAGAATTCTATAATTTGATGAACTTGGCCTAAACTCATGGAGGTAGTAACTCTAAGTACCAACAGAGAGGGAAGGAGTCTTCACATCAAGTATTGACTCTATTCCCTCTGTACACAGGGTACATAGGGATGGGCAACTTAGACATTGGTTACCTAAAATGAGGAGGCAATAAAGGCACAAGATGACTGGCTTAAAAGGTTTCAAGAGGAAGTTTAGTTTCATAGCGTATGGGGGAAGAAAGCGTCCCCATTGAATAGTTTTCATCTTGTCTAAATATGTCTGGTTAAACAAATGGGGATAAGATTCTTACGATTCAATAGTAAATAATTGTTATCATGACTAATTGCGACTGTCACAATTGTAAAGGTAGAGGTTTTGTAGCAAAAACAGAGTAGTTAATCTTTCAGTCCAGAAACAAAGGACCTAGGACCATCAACTGAGAAGAGCACAAGAGGAATGTGAGACCTTATCCATAGAAGCAACTACACCAGAAATGGAGGCAGAGATGGGGACATGGAGAGAGGGAGCAGCTGAAGACTCTAGATTCATGGGAAGAGAGGGATTAATAGATGGCTGCCAGGAGGCAGACTTGTGCCCTTTGGTGGTGTAAATTATTATATATGCCTAAGTGTTAAAAAACAAAGCAAAAACAAACAAACAGCTAAAGTGAATAGAGAGAAATGCTGTTGACTGGTGGTATATGGAGGGGATTATAGTAATTGTAATGATTTGTTGAATGTAAAACTGATGATCTGCCCTGTACACTTTCACTTAATCCACAATAAAAAACTTTAAAAAGTCTATTTTTAACCTTGTAATCTACCTGACCTCCTCACCACCTAGATCTCTGTTCCTATATTTTTTTCTTCTTTCACCTTGTAATTGTTTTGATGATAGACTGGTCTCCCATATCCTCTGAATTTGTTCTTGTAGCTACATTCTGTTCTGGACTCTTCTATCTGTCAACTGAGTTCTGAATGTTGTAAAAAATGTCAATCTCTGGTTGTTGTCTGTTCTTACTGGTTCTTAGTCCATCGAACTCCCTTTAGGATGTTTTGAAGCACTGAATTGGCTTTGACTAAGTCCCTTAGCTTTTGTTTATCCTGGAATGATTATATTGCACCATCATATTTAATTGACTGATTTGCAGGATAGACAATTCTTGTGTGGCAGGTTTTTTTTTTTGTTGTTGTTGTTTTCTTTCAGGGTTTTATAAATGTCTTACTATTGTCATCTTGTCTGCATGGTTTCTGCTGAAACATCAAAGCTTAATATGATTTGCTTGCTTTTGTAAGTAACGCTTCTCTTTTCATTTGGAGTCTATCCTTTCTGGGGTTCATTGAGCTGCTTGAATACTTATCTTTTCATTTTTCAGGATGTTATGGAAATTTTGTTTCAGGAGCTCTTCAACTATCTCCTCTGCAGTCTTCTGTGATTCTTTCTCTTCTAGAACGTAAATAATTCTCAAGTTACTTCTCTTCATTTTGTTCCACATATATCTTAGACTCCAGATTTTTTTATTCTTTTTTTTTCCTGCTTGTTCTTCTATCTTAGTGGTCATGAGAGAGTTGTCTTTATGCTATTTAGTTCTGGCTTCCATCTCTTCAATTCTACTCTTTTTCCCTTTCAGTGTACTGCCCATTTCTGATACTTTATTATTAATTGTTTGGACCTCTTTTTGCAGGGTTTGAATTGTTTCCAAATGCTATTTCTGCCTTATTTGATTATTCCTGTAGCACTTTCATAACTTCTTCCTTATTTTTCTCAACCCCTCTGCGGAACATTTGGATGCACCTCAATATAATTCTGAAGTCCTCTCAGGCAGGTCCAAAGCTTGTCCTCTTGCCAATGGGAGGTCTAGGTCTAACTGCAGCTCATTTGTTTCAGTTATTCTATCTTGTTTCTGGACATGTGCTGAAATCTTCTACTGTCTCTTGGACATCTTCAATAATTATATGTGCTTTCAGTAATTAGATGAATGTTTGTTAATTTATAATTAAGCTTTCTGATTGCTTCCTGGTAGATGTGATAAGGAGATTCCCTTTTCACTCTTTTTATTACTCAACTCAGACTAACTGTAGCAGGTGTTGGATGCCTATCCAGTGTATAGCAGATGATATTGGCTCTTGCCTGGATTGTGGGATTCTATAGGGTGTGATTATAGCTTGGCTGTATGACCACAATTGCTGTCTCTTCTTGTATAACATAGAAAGAAGGAGTCTTTCCCCTGTCCCCCAAGGTAAAAGGGGAACAAAAGAAACAAAAAATAAATGCACAACAGAAAAAACAACAGATTTGATACTACAGTCTATACCCATCACCCCCCACAAAAAAAGTAACAAAATATAAATATGACTTTAACCCCCCTTGTTCAGCCAGCTGGAGTCATTCTGGGAGATTTTTCTGTTTTACACAGTTCCTGTTAACTTCTCCCCCTTCTTAGATTCTGTGCATTGTGGTCTTTGCTGAGCAGATCTATATGCATGCATAGTACAACCCTCCAGGGTGGAGGGGGTGTTTACTCACTCAGGCACCCCCTGTAGTCACCAGAGTGGAGGTGTGCAGACAGTAAAAGACCAATGAGCAGGAAAAAATGTTCACATCTTTATCTCCAAGGATAGGTCAGGCTTCTGTGATGGGAGTGCTCCTCTGATCCTGTTCCTGCTCGGTCATGCCCAAGATGGCTACTCTGACACCTGTTGGCAGCTGGAGATCAGAAATCACCACCTTCTGGCTTCTGTTTCAAATCCCACTAGCAGTGAGCCTTCGATCCGTCTAAATACTCATTTATAAGTAGTTCAGAGTTCTGGGAATGTCCCCTGAACCTGCTTCGTCTGGTATTTTATGTTATTACTTTTGGAATTCTGCACCGTGCTTCTCACTAATCCACCATCAAGACTCACACCCCTTTGTTTTTTGTTTTTTTGCAAGAGCATTCTTGCATTTTGGTTTAAGGTATTCCATTTGACTGCTGTGCTTGTATTTCAGTAACAGCGATTTCAGAAGGGAGTAGCAAAGCATCTAAAATGTCTGCCAACTGAATTTTCTGTTTTTAAAACAGTTCCAGAAGATAAAATTTGGTGTTTTATTGTTTTTCCATACAATACCAAAATCATGCTTCATTCCAAAGCAATACTGAGTATCTCTAAAAATATTCAAGGATTTTTCAGAAGGCATCCAGCAATCTCTAGTGAGAGCAATCAAGTCAATTTGTTTGACTGAAGTAGCTTCAGGGAGAATTTGACTTTCAAGGGCTTTGGTAGAAGTTTTAATAGCATACACAGTTTGAGAGCAAAGGTTAGTAGGATTAGGTTTCAAATAGAAGCCATCCGTGAACAAAAGTAATCCAAGATTAGTCAAAGGAGTTTCCTTTCATTTCCTTTGGTCAATTAGTAATTGATCAATAAAATCTAAACAATTATTAGAAGGACAAGCATTTTCATTAACAATGAAGAAAAGGGTGACAGGATTCCAGCAGGGCACAGAAAGTAGTCTAATATTGGAAGTAGCTAAGATAAGGAATTCATAATAAGTAAACCTCTCACCAAGGAGCTCTGGTAGCATAGTGGTTATGAATCAGGCTGCTAATCTCATGGTCAGCATTTCTAAACTACCAGCTGTTCTGTAAAGATTTACAGCCTCAAAAATCCTGTACAGGGTCGCTATGAGTTAGTACCAACTCCACGGCACATAACAACAACAACAACAACAAACCTATCAGAAAGATGTTGAGCATCTCTCTCCTTCCTTCCTTCCTTCCTTCTTTCTTTCCTTCCTTCCTTCCTTCCTTCCTTCCTTCCTTCCTTTCTTTTTTTTTCATTTCTTTCTTTCCTTTTTCCAGAATTAAGTAAAGCAGATACAGGGTACAGCACATAAACATCCTGACACTTACCTAGCACTATGATGGGGCTTCAGAGAGGTCATGGAAAAAACGGAAGTAAAGGAGAAAAGATAATAAAAAATTCATGAGAAACTTTTTGAAACCTGTCACAAATATCAGCAGTAGTTTTTGCAAATGTGGCAGGTGCAGCTATAGTTCTAGGGTAAAGAGGGTAGTCTTGAGCAATGGAACAGAGTTGTAGACGCTAATATCCCACAGTCTCTCTTGTCTCCCATGCTTTTGTGTTAAATCATCTGAAGCATGCTTTCAGAAGTTTCATGAACCATTAGAGAAAAGATATAGATGACATTAAGGAAGCCTAAAGCAGTACCATGAGCAGTCAAAAGAACAAACAAATCTGTGTTGGAAGACATATAGCCAGATTTCTCCATAGAAACCAGGATGGTCAGACTTTATTTCTTATACTTCAGACATTATCAGAAGGGAACAGTCCCTGGAGAAGGATATCATGTTTAAGGAAGTGGAGGGTTGGAGAAAATGAGGTGCATTTGCACAGTGGCAGGAGCAATGGGCTCAAATGTAGCAACTCTTGTAAGGTGGCACAGACCGTTTCACCAGCAGTGTTTCTTTTGTTCCGTTGTAACAGGATGACTATGAGTTGGTACCCACTCAATAGCACCAAACAACAACATAGAAGATGTCAGATGGATTTTGGTTGAAAGCAGAAAATACCAGAGAGATGTCTACTTGTGTTGCATTTACTATGCAAAGTATTCAACTCTGTGAATCATGACAAACTATGGATAGTCTTGTGATTAATGGGAGCTCCAAAACACTTACCTGTGTGTGTGTGTGTGTGTGTGTGTGTGTGTGTGTGTGTGTGCAGAGCTTACACATAGACCTAAAAAGTTACTTAACTGCAGAGACTCCAAGAAGTCTGAAGATGGTGAGGGCAAATGAAGTTTGAAAGGGAAATGAGCCCAGTTCACAATGTCTATGAGTTATCAAATGTAATGAATTTTTGTGGATACTTTGAACATTAAAATTGTTGTAGCACTGAATAAATCTTACACTCAGTTAAAAGTGAAAACAAAGAATTTTATTATGGAATATGGAGGGATAGATTGAGCCGGCCAAAACATTGTATTGCATGATCACAAAATGTTCTGACATTCTGAAGGAAAGGTGAGATTTTTTTATACAGAAAAAAGGGGAAGGAAGTACATGATCACAATCATGGAGGTTTGGGATTACATGTAGTGATGAGAGAAGGACAAATTAAAATGTCTTAAGGTTGTTGTTGTTATGTGCTGTTAAGTAATTTCCAACTCATAACAAGCCTGGGAAAGGTTTTCAAATTGTGGCTTGTGGGTTTGAAGCACTGATGTTGTGGTTAGCAGTCCAGTGCTTAATCTACAGCATCATGTCAGGACTCATTTTTAAGGTTAGCTCATCTAGGTTCTGAAGTAGGTTTCTTAGAGTTTACCTAAGAAATAGCATGTGTTTTTCTAAAGTATCTACATATACATTCTAACTGGGACATGGTGCACGTACATTTTCCCAAGATCAATCTGGTAAATATTTCCTGACAAATGTTTCTTCATAAACCATTGTTGGTTAAGGGTAGTTAAAGGTTTACAAGAAGTTGCCTATTGCAGGACTAAATCACAGGCTTTATTGTTAGGAAAAGGAGCCCTCGTGGGGCTGTGGATTTAGCGTTGGGTTCCTAACCTCAAGGTTGGTGGTTCAAACTACCAGCCATTCTGTGGAAGAAAGATGAGGTTGTCTGCTTCCATAAAATGTTACAGTTTTTGAAACCTTAGATAGAGTTGCTATGAGTCAGAATTGGCTCAGTAACAGTCGTTTGTTGTTGGATTCATAGGAAGACTGAAAAGAGGATTTATGATAAACTTGTGGTACTGTAAGATAAGCACTGCACTGCTGACCACAAGGTTGGTAGTTCCAACCCACAAGTCAGTCTTTGGAAGCCTTATTCAGGGTTACTATGAATCAGAACTGTCTTGATGGCACGTAACAACAGCAGCCACAAAAAGCTTAATTTAAATAAATGTAGAGGTTTGATTCAGGCAGAAGTCAGTCATTTTCAATCATACCAAGCATTTTAATATTAGTGAAACTTTATACTTTTTTGGTGCTATAAGATAAGCATTGGACTGCAAGATTTGTTTGAACCTGATGGTCAAGAGTTTAAACTCACCAGCCACTCCTTGGAATCCTTATATTGTTGTTTGCTGTTGTTGAGTACTGTAGAGCAGGTTCCAACCCATAGGGATCTTGTATAGGGTTTCCAAGGAGCATCTGGTGAGTTTGAACCACTGGAATCCCTATACAGGGTCACTATGAGTCAACAGACTGGAGGCACTTAACAGCAACAGCAACAAATAAGTTATTTGAAGAAGAATCTGCTATACTCAAAACAGATTGCAGATTGGAACTAAAAATGTAGATATCATGAAACTTCTTGTGCTATTGCTTTAATCTCCCTGTAATTTAATGATGTACATATCTAGTTTAGCAGGCTGAGATTTTGGAGTGTGGGGATTTTGTCTCAGGCAACTCTTTACATTCTGTTCCTGGCATGGAAACTGAAGCACACAAAGCACTAAATATATGTATTGAATTGACCTGAACTTTTGACTTCTGATACAATTAGCATGTCAAAGTGTATTTTAATTAGTTTACTTACTAAGTATCAAAACACTGTAGGCATCACTGGATGAAAATCTACATAAAATTAGAAAGAGAGATATTTACATGTAAGACAAGGAAAGGTTATAAATCTTGGTTAAACCTGATCCTAGAATTCTATTAAGAAAAATATCATTGTGCTCTAATGACTCTGTTTGGAGCTTTGTTGATTTAAATGAAAAGAACATATATAGATGACTCTGCAGTATTATGTCCATGTTCCTGTGAAATATCACATTATTTGCTGGTATGAAATGTGAATTACCTAAATATTATGAACAGAGATGAAAATCTCTATCTTCAAAGTCACAAACTAAGAAACATTATTTAATTATTTAATTGTTAATAAAAAAATCATTTTGTGATACAAAATAAAGTGTTAATAAGAAGGAAGAGGATCAGATATCAGTTTTAGTAATTTTTGATCAGAATAATTTTCAATTAAAGAAATATTTATCATGTACATGCATGGACCTCACCTGGATGATTTCAAGTTTTCTCACAAATAAGAGACCATGTACAACAGGAATCCAAATTAGGACCTATCTGTCACAACTATTACTATAAAAATAATAAGGTCCTTTGGGAACCAAAGATGGTTCTAGAGTCTTTGAACCAAGATTATTAGAAGAGATCAGGGGGCCAAAATTGATTTGACTTTTGTAATTGTTTTGGTAATTCATTAAGATGGGAGAACTCAAGTCTCCCTGAGGTTATAAAATAAGGTAGATTGGGAGGAAAGTGTTCAAAGGAGGAGAACAAACATTTATAATCCATTTTCATTCCTTTTATTTTACAATGAATGCTTGCTTTTTTGGGGAAAAAAAATGATCTGAAATGGATATGTCATTATTAATAGATATATTATTATAACATTATAAAGATATATCATTACAAAAAGATATGGTTGTTCTGGATGCCGCCTCTAAGCCCATATTTCCAGGTCTACACATTTTAAATATTAAAGGAGCTCTGGTAGCGTAGTGGGTACGAATCGGGCTGTGAACCGCAAGGTCATCAGTTCGAAACTACCAGCGGTTGGGTGGGAGAAAGATGAGGCGTTCTGCTCTCGTAAAGATTTACAGCCTCGAAAACCCTGTGCAGAGTCGTATGAGTCGGAACCGACTCCACGGCACTTAACAACAACAACAACAACAACATTTTAAATAAGGAGCTCTGGTAGCGTAGTGGTTATGAATCGATCTGCAAACTGCAAGGTCAGCAGTTTGAAACTACCAGCTGTTACGCTGGAGAAAGATGAGGCTTTCTGCTCCTGTAAAGATTTACAACCACGGAAACCCTGTACAGGATTGCTATGGGTTGGAACAGACTCCACGGCACACAGTCACCACACATTTTAAATAGTGACATGTAGAAATCCTATAGGATTTCTTGGAATATAATAAGCAAGTAGCTGATGATTGCAGAAACACACAGATTATAAGACTATCTGAAAATTATGTTTATATTTGAGAAAAGTAAACTAAAATAATAGCACTTTATACCTATAAAATTGTGCTCCGTTATTGATCATAAAGGGATAAATAGTCCCATTGGCAGAACTGTTGTTGCTGCTTTGCAGTATAGAGTTTATGCTTTTAAGTATAAACTACACTAAGCATAGAATTTCCAAGGAACAAATAATGAGTTTGAAATTCCAACCTTGTAGTTCAAACCCACCTTGTGATCCAGTGCTTTATCTCACTTCATGGAAATCCATTTAATATTCTTCCCCAGTACAATAATTCACAATATAAGGTGCTAGAAGTCTGAATTCAGGGTTCTGGTTTCAGGGGAAGATTCTCTGTCTCTGTTGGCTTTGGAGGAAGGCCCCTGTTTCTTCTGAGCTTCAGCTCCAGGAAGATCTTTGGTGAATTTAAGTCTTTCTCCCGTTATGTTTGTTTTTTTCTTGCTTATTTAATCTCTTTTACATTTCAAAAGAAAGTGACTCAAGATACATTCAACACTAATCCTGCCTCAATAATCTAAGAAGAAAACCCATTCCCAAATGGAATTATAACTACAGATCGAATTAGGATTTACAACACATGGTTTTTGGGGACATCTAGCGTGGCGCTGTGGGCTAATGCGTCAGACTGCAAAGTCGTTTGAACTACATGGTCGGTAGTTCAAGTTCACCAGCTGCTCCTTGAAAACCCTATACAGGGTCACTATGGATCAGAACTGACTCAACGGCACACAACAACGGTGTGGTTCTATAAGATAAATATTGGATTCCTAACCACAAGGTCAGTGGTTAAAATTCACTAGCTGCTCTTCAGAAACCCTATACCAAGTTGCTAGAGTTGGAACTGGCTCTGCAACACTGAACAATAACAAAGTTATGGAAACACTATTCAATCCATAGCATACTCTTATGTTATTCTAAAATAATCAACATTAAAATGTATACATTTCATCTCTATATAAGCTGGTTTGCTTTAAAGTACAACCAACACCTGCCCCACTTACAGCAAAGGTCTATGAATATTAAAAATATATGATTGCCATCTGAAATGTTTTCATAATTCCTATTATTATTATTTTTAATGTTTTGTCGTGAATTATGTGATAGCTTACATGGGAGAACATTAGCTTTACATCCATCCTGCCATGGTTACAATTCCCTCCATGCATCATCAACCAACCAAAGGGTATACCCTGCAAGCCTCCCTCTGGTGATTAACACAAAGCCCCTCTCCCTCTCTGTTTCTAGAGTCTCTAGCTGTTCCATCTCTCCACGTCATTGTCTCTGCCTCCATCTCTGGCATCAGCTATTATTCTTGATATGAGGTTTGCCCATTAATTTGGTGCTGTATATTATAGGGATTATTGCTCATCAATGAAATCCTGGTGGGGCACTATAGAATAAGCACTGGACTGGTAAACACAAGGTCATAATTCCTTGGAAACCCTTTACAAGGTAATATTCTAATGATCAGTTGTTATTGTTGTCATTAAGTGCTGTTGAATAGGTTTGACTCATGGGGATCCTGTAGAGGGTTTCCAAGGAATGGAAGTACAAAAGTACAACAAAAATGCTCCTTAGAAGAAAGGATGGGAAGAGATTGTCTCAGGTGCTTTGAATTTGTTCTGGGAAGAGCTAAGTCCCTGGAAAAGGACATCGGTGCTTGGCAAAGTTGAGGGTCAGTGAAAAAGTGGAAGATTTTTAATGAGATGGATTGACACAGTGGTTGCAACAGTAGATTTAAACAACAATGGTTATGAGGATGATATAGGTCTTGGCTAAGGAGCTCTGATAGCGTAGTGGTTATGAATCGGGCTGCTAATCTCACCGTCAGCAGTTGGAAACTACCAGCTGTTCCACGGGAGAAAGATGAGGCTTTCTGCTCCCGTAAAGTTTTACAGCTTCAGAAACACTGTACAGTGTCGTTATGAGTTGGAACCGACTCCACAGCACATAAAATTAACATAGGTCTTGGCACTGTTTGATTCTATTGTATTTAATGGCTGCTGGATGAGGCAGTGTTTCGTTGTGCTGTGCATAAGGTCGCTATGGGTTGGTACCGACTCGATGGCACCTAACAACAACAACAGCATATCTGAATTGACTACAAGACACCTAACAACAAAACTAACTGAAAAACTAAAATTCTGTTCATTAATGCCATCTTTTTGTGGTATTTCTGTTTTAGCAGAATTCAATGGCACGTAACAACAACAGCATATCACACTGTGCCTAGTGTGGCATTGAGGGATCAAGCACTGGAGTACAAGATCAGTTTGAACCACAAGGTCGGCAGTTCAAACTCACCAACCACTCCCTGGAAACTCTATACAGGGATGCTATGAGTCAGAACCAACTGGATGGCAATTAAAACAACAATATATCACTAAGAAAAAGGGAAAATGGAGCACACAATATCTCATATTACTGAGGTATCCAAAAAGCAGAGATACACTGAGTTATTGCAAATCTTTTGCTAAAGGAATACAAATATTAAAAGAAAAAAAAAAAGAATTAAAGTAATTTGTATTGATATGTTCAAGAATCTATATATAAGGAAAGCAATTTAAGATAGAAGGAATTTTAAAATATTGAAAGTGAACTGAAAAAAGTCACCTTAAACAAAAGCCTAAAATGTCTCTTTCCTTATTAATATTTTAAAAGACAGTATGTTAAAATGGGTCAGAAAGTAACTTCAAGAACAAGTTCAAATTAAGCTGAGGTTTTTACTTGAGTTTAATTTCAATAATTATTTTAATAATTGAAGATGTTATCTAAAGCAAGTTGTAAGTCAGCTAATTATTTTCTCTGTTTATGTTTTCTATAAAATTATGCATTTCATTTGTTGTAATAAATTCTACTTTTAGAAAGATGTAGGTGTAATATCTATGTAAGATTAATTAGGAAAAAAGTAATGTCAACATCAAATAAAACAGGCATACAGTTATGGTAGCTAATTGGGAAGACACATGCAGATTATAGGAAATGGGTTGTTGTTGTTGTTAAGTACCGTGAAGTAGGTTCCAACTCATAGTGACCCTGCACA
>NW_006408520.1:54051755-54056670 GCF_000296735.1 Chrysochloris asiatica
CTAAGTGAGCTCTGACCATCCAGTCATTGAAGCCAGGTCAAGTGTGTATTTATCTGCAAGTGTGGGTGTTCTTGTCCATATGCCCTCTCCTTATCAGCTGGATGCTTCACTTTCCACTCTAGTCCTCTGTGGCTATGTCACTGACTCTGGGCTGAAGAGTCCCCAGGTCTTGCCACGTCAAGGCTTCTGGCTGTGTGAATCATGACAATATATTGATAACATTGCAATGAATGCATACTCCTGAATACTCAATTGTGCTTATGGGGAACCTGTACTTAGACTAAGAAGTAGTCTCTGGAACAGAACAAAGGGATACTGAATGATTTAAAATCAGGCAAATTGTGAGCCAAGGTTGTATTCTATCACCATACTTATTCAGTCTGTATACTGAGCAAATAATCTGAGAAACTGGATTACATGAAGAAAAATGTGGCATTGGGATAGGAGGAACTCATTAACAACCTGTGATATGTAGATGATACATCCTTGCTTACTGGCAGATAAGAGTATTTAAAATACTTACTGATGAAGATCAAAGATTACATGGATTGCATGTCAATGTAACGAAAATAAAAATCATTGTAATTTGACTAGTAAATGACACCAAAATAAAGGGAGAAGATATTGAAGTTTTTAAACATTTTCCTTTTTCTAGGATCTACAATTCGCACTCTCAGAAGCAATAGCCAAGAAATCAAACAATATATTGTTATTGCTGTTGATTGTTGTTGAGTCGATCCCAACCTTGTAGAGGAGTGACTGGTGAGCTTGAACCACTCACCTTGCAAATCAAACAACTTTGGAGTCCACCTCATTAACCCACAGTGTCACACCGTTCAAGAACAATGATATCATTTTGAGCATTAAGATGTGCCTGACTCAAGCCATGATACTTTCAATCGTTTCATATGCCTGTGAGCAATGAATAAGGAAGACCATAGAAGAATTGGCATACATGAGTTTTGGTGTTGAAGAATAATATCAACTCTGCCCTGGACTGCCAGAAGAACAAACAAATCTGTTTTAGAAGAAGTACAATGAGAATACTCTTTAGACATCAGAAAGGTGAGACATTATATCTCTTATACTTCAGATATATTATCAGGATGGACTAGTCCCTGGAGAAGGACATTGTGACTGGTAAAGTGGAGTGTCAGTGAAAAAGAGGATAAAGCATATAGGTCTGTAGTGGGTACATTTTCTTTCACAAATTTGGTGCTTTTGAAAATCTCTGGTATTTACATTCTGGTGAGGGCCTTGCATCACCAAACAATTTAATTTTTCACCAAATATTTTGAACACTTGTTATGTTTCCTACATATGTTAAGACACATTAACATTGAAAGTTCACCTGCCCACAAATACCTTATAAACTAATTGAGGGAGGTAGGGATGGTATAACTTTGTGTCAGATTTGACTCATAGAGACCTTGTATAGGCTTTCTTAGGCTGCAAACTTTTAAAGGAACAGAAAGCCTCATATTTTTCCAACAGGGCATCTGGTAGATTTGAACTGCCAACATTGGTGTTATCAGACCAATTTTTAACCCATTATACTACCAGGACTCCTTGGTTGAGGGGGCTACATAGGTATTAAGTAATCATGTACAGTATACTGCATACCGTTAAAACAGAGCAGGAAAATTATCACTCAATTCACAATAAAAGCTTAAAAAACAACAGCAACAAAAACAAAACAAAACAAAACAGGAATAATTACTTATTCTAAGCAGAGAAAGAATTTTCCCCAAACCCTGGAAACCACTGTAGTGGTATGTTATCTATTGATTGAAGTTCTATGAGATAATTTTTTTCTGGAAAGTTTTATAAAAATTAATCACCATTCTTATTTCAAATATAGAATGATAGTTCTAACAAAGATAAACACATAAATTAAAAGGAGGGATCATTAAAAATAGATCTAAATAGCAATATTTACATATTTACTTGGCAATATTATAACTGTATTATCTATTTTTCTGTTAAATTTTGCAAAATAAAAGGATTTTTTTTTTTAATAGGATTAAGTGTCAGGTGCTCCTGTATTTGAAACTCAGTCTGTCACTTGCTGTTTGGGTGATCTTGTGATTTAAGTCTCACCATATGTCAGTTTCCATTCACCTAAAATAGAGAATGATAATATCTATGATCATGGATTATATGAGGATTTTAAAAGGCAATGGAGAGAGAAAACAATTTTATTCTGTGACATCTTGTAGGGACTCAGTACATGCAAGTTTTGTAGAATAAAATTTATTACCTAAAAATGATGATGACAGTGAGGTCAAAACAAAATTTTCTAGCTGAGTTGATGATACTATATGAGAGTCCCTTATCAGGGAGAGTCCCTTTGGAGATACCCATTTAATGAAAGGGGATCTCACTGCTATTATCAAATGTTACGTGGGTTCAGTAGTATTTTAAAAAGGTAATTGTGCTTTATCAACTGGTTTCATTATAGTTAGTACATTAAAAAAAAAAGAGCACAGAAAAGCAGAGACAGCTTCAGGAAAGTCATTGTGCATTGAAGTACAAACAACAGCTCATTTGGAGACAAAGTCCATCACTTTCTTCCCAAGGACAAGGCCAGAGGATCCATCTTTCCTCTCAATCTTACCCATAGAAGCATAGCTCAACTAATTAAAATTACGTCCCCTTCTCAATGCACAATTTCAAATGGAAAAAATATTAGGGAAAAGCCACCATGCCCTTGACCAAACCAAAACCTACTGACAGTTATTCGATTCCAACTCATAGCAGTTCTATATTGAGTTTCTGAGACTGTAAATCTTTATAAGAGCAGAGAAACTCATCTTTCCTCTGAGAAATGACTGGTGGTTTTGAATAGCCAACCTCATGGCTAGCAGTCTAATGCCTAACCCACAACACCACCAGGGCTCTTTATGCCCTTAAGAGACTCTTTTTACTTTATAATGTTCACTAAAGTAGAAATTTTGTCTATAGTGATGAAATTATTTAGAATAAAACCATATTAATATTAATTGTTCATTCCTTTTTTATTAGTAGTAAGTGGTACTTGCTTTGAGATCAATCAAAAACAAGCTCACTTCTGTTGAGTCAATTCCAGAGACCCTATAGTACAGAGTAGAACTGGCTTATGGGGTTTCCAATGCTGTAAATCTTTACTGAAATAGATTGTCAATTTTTCTTAATTCAGAACTCCTAATTCAAACGTTCTATTGTTTGATTAGCAGATAAGGGCTTTAACCACTGCATTTCTGCTTTGATATAGTCACTATAAAAGGGAATAAAAATCTATTTTAATTGAAGAGTATGAATTAGATGTTTTGTTGTTAAATGTCAGCAAGTGTTCTCACCATGACACCAAACCCAGAAATAAAATTTGCTCTTGTACCTTTTATTTTCTATAACTCTATGAAAGATCTCCTATTTCTGCAACAGTGTTATTATATTCAAAGCATTGAGCTGCAAGTAATAATTATCCAACTTGTTAATTTACACTGCGGATCAGGTGATAAGCGAAGCAGCAGTGCATTGTTGAACAAATATGAGTTCAGAATCAGACACTTAGGTTCTCAGTGGAAATCAAGAAAAGCATCATGGACTCTTGATCACACCAAAACAACACATTACACAAACTTCCAGACCTAAAAAAAAAAAAAAAAATATGATGTGCCATGATGTTGATTCTAAGGCAGAGGATTTTGGTAGTTGTTGTTAATTTTGACTCATAATGTCAATTTTTACTCATAATGACCCCATGTGACAGAGTAAAAATTCCCCATATGGCTTTCTAGGCTGTAATCTTTATGGAAGACTCCTGGCCTTGTAGTTCAGCACTAGACTTTGGACTACAAGGTCAGCTGTTCAAACCCACACGTTGCTCCTTGGAAACATTATACAAGGTTGCTATGATTCAGAACCTAGTCAATGACACTTAACAACAATAGCAATTTTTATGGAAGCAAATTTCCAAGTCTTTTCCTGTGGAGCCACTGGGTAGGATCAAACTGCCAACATTTTTGTTAGCAACAGTTGTTACCTGTTGCATCAGTAGGGCTCATTCTGTGATAGTTAAGAGTGCCTTTATTTCTAAATATTTTTTTTTTTAAAGTATAGGTACTGTTAGTTGACTCCAACTCATGGTGACTACATTCTTTCAATAACTGACTTTTCAGAAATAGATTACCAGTCCACTCTCCCTAGGATCCTCCAGTTGTAATACAATTGACAGTTTTTGCTTTAGCAGATAAGAATTTTAATCATTTCACCACTCGGTGACTTTCAAATATTATTTAGTAATGTCTGAATAATGTTAGAACGAAAGAAAACCCTCATTTTGTCGCTTATCAACATTCATCTAAGGGTGAGTCATAGAAAAACATGCTCACTCTCTCTCTGTCTCTTTCTCTCTCCCATTCTCTCTCTCACACACATATTCATATACACTGGACTATTTCATATCTGCTTCATCTCTATGACACATCTAGGAAATATTCTCTGCTGTTAAGAACTCATATGATAACAGAGTTTGTTACCAATAGATATGCAAGATTGAAGGAATAGTTGAAATCATCCCAGGTCCAGCTGAATGTAAGAGGAAAATAGACAAGAAAAGGTTATTTTTGACCCTTTTTATTTTGGCACAGAAAACAAACAAACAGAGAGCCCATAGTTATGTTTTAATACAATGACTTCACCTCGCAATTTTTGTGTAACTGATTGGTTATGTGCCATGGAGTTGGTCCCAACTCATAACAACGCTGTATATGGTTTCAGAGGATGTAAATATTTATTGAATGATGCAGAATGCATCAAGAGAAAATGAAAAGAATACACAGAATCATTGTATCAAAAGGAAATGGTTAATGTTCAAACTTTTTAAGAGATACCATATGAACCAGAACCAATGATACTCAGGGAGGAAGTCCAA
>NW_006408520.1:54061942-54068647 GCF_000296735.1 Chrysochloris asiatica
CACTATGAGTCAGTTCTGACTCGATGGCACCTAACAACAACAACAGCAACAACAAATATTTATGGGAGCAGAAAGCCTCATCTTTTTCCAGCAGGACAGCTGGTAATTTCTAACTGTTGACCTTGAGGTTAGCAGTCCAACTTGTAACCACTATGCTACCAGAGCTCCTTTATTTAGATTAGGAATCTATTTTTCTTGCAGGGTATTGTTGTTGTTGTATTAGGTGCTATGGAGTCAGTAGTGACTCATAGCAACCCTATGAACAATAGAATAAAATACTGAGAGCAAATTCAAAATTGTTGCTACATTTGAGCCCATTGATGATGCCAATATACCAATCCATCTCACTGGTGGTCTTCCTCTTTTTCTCTGAACCTCCACCTTGCCAAACATGATATCATTTTCCAGTGACTGGTCCCTCCTGACAATATGTCTAAAGTATGAGAGATAAAATCTTGCCTTCCTGGCTTCAAAAGAGCACTCTGGCTATAGTTCATCCAACATAGTTCTGTTTGTTCATTTGGCAGTCTGTGATACCTTCAATATTCTCCTTCAACATCATAACTCAAATGCATCAATTCTTCTACAGTCTTCGTCATTCACTGTCCACCTTTCACATTCATATGAGGTTGTTGAAAATACCATGGCTTGGGTTAGACATACATTAATCCTCAAATCAACATCTTTCCTCTTCAAGAGTTTTAAAACATCTTGTATAGCAGATTTGCTTAATGCAATATGTCATTGGATTTCTTGACTGCTGCTTCCATGAGTGTTAGTGGTTGATTTGAGAAAATGAAGTCTTTGACAATTTCAATCTTTCCTTCTTTTATAACAATGTTGTTTATTGGTCCAGTGGTTAGGATTTTTGTTTTCTTTACATTGAGATGCAATGCACACCAAAGGCTGTACTTTTTGATCTTCATCAGTAAGTATTTTAAGTCTTTACTTTAAGCAAACACGATTGTATCATCTGCATATCGCAAGTTGTTATTGAATCTTCTGCTGATCCTGATGCTATGTTCTTCCTCATATAATCCAGCTTCTTGGATTATTTGCTCAGCATACAGGTTGAATAAGTACGGTGAAAGAATGCAATTCTGTTGCACAGCTTTCCTAATTTTAAATCATTCAGTGTCCCTGTGTTCTGTTTGAACAACTGCCTCTTGGTCTATGTACAGGTTCCTCATGAGCACAATTAACTGTTCTGGGGTATCTATACTTCTCAATATTGTGCATAGCTTGTCATGATCCACACAACTCAAAGCCTTTTCATAGTCAATAAAGCATAGCTAAACATCTTTCTAGTATTCTTTGCTTTCAGCCAAGATCAATCTGACATCAGCAATGATATCCAATGCTCCATGTCCTCTTCTGAATCCTGCTTGAATCTCTGGAAGTTCTCTGTTAATGTATGGTTGCAGCTGTTTTTGTATTACCTTTAGTAAAACTTTAGTTGCGTAAGATAACAATGATATTGTCAGATGCTTTTCACATTCCTCTGGGTCACCTGTGTTTGGAATGGGCATAAATATGGATCTCTTTCAATCAGTTGGCTCAGTAGTGGCCTTCCAAATTTCTTGGCATAGATGAGTGAGTGCTTCCATTGCCTCCTCACTTTGTTGAAAGATTTCCATTTGCATCCCATCAATTCCTGGTGCCTTGTTCTTTGCCAATATGCTTTCAATGAACCTTGGATTTCTTCCTTCAGTAACATTGGCTTTTGATCATATTCTACCTGTTGAAATGGTTGAACATTGATCATTTTCTTTTGGTACAGTAACTGTGTTTTTGGGGATATACTAGCTTTTTATTGTTACTCTAAAAGATTATCACAAATTTAATAGCTTAAGCAAAACAAATGTATTACTTTGATTTGTATAGGTCAAAAGTTTTAGGTGAGACTCACCAGGCTAATATCATGGTATTTGCAGGCTGTATTACATTCTAGAGGCTGTAGGAAAAAACTTATTCTATGCTTATTCAGATTGTTGGTATTATCTGTTCCTTGAGGTTATATGAATGTGATCTCTTCCTGTTTTCTTGCTGAATTCATATAAGGATCCCACTCAGATTCTAAAAGTCACCATGTTCCTTGGCTTGTGACCCTGTATTGCATCTTCAAAGACAGCAAGGAGTCTGTTCCTATCACACTTCAAGTGTCTCCTTCATCTTCTGTTTCATGTCTCTGACCTAAACTGAAAATATTCTCTACATTTAAAGACTCATTAAATCAATTGACCCACCAAGGTAATTCAGAACAATCTCCCAATATTAAAGTCAAACTAATTATCAACTTTAATTCCACTTCCTTTTGTCATGTAAGCAGGTTATTAGGATTGGTAAGTAGAATCTTTGGAGGATTATTGCTATATCATCGTAGTGGTGGGTCCACCCGGTGGATCCTCAGGGAATACATTTTTTAAAACCTGGTGTTCATGTTCAGCAGATTATATTTTAGAAAATTCTCTGAGGTCACTTTTCTCTGTCATAGAGCGTCACTATGAGTCAGATTTGACTCCAAAGTATCTAACACAACAGTGGTAGAGATGGGTATATATGAGGAAGAAGGAAAATATATAAAAGTGGCTACAGAGGAAAGTTGAATTATTTGTCTATATTCCTTTTTGACAATAGGAAGCATGAACAGATGGAAAGAATACTCAGAGTCACTTTACTAAAAATAGTTGGTTGACAAACAACCATAAATAAGGCGCTCAAGCTGCACTGAAGGCATTGGAAAAATCCATTGCTCGAGGGATTGACAGAATATCAACTGAGATGTTTCCACAAACACATACACTAGAAGCTCTCACTCATCTATGACAAAAAACTGGAAGATAGCTATCTGGCCAAACGACTGGAAGAGATCCATATTTGTGTCCATTCCAAAGAAAGGTGATCCACTAGAATGTGGAAATTATCAAACAATATCATTAATACCGTATGCAAGTAAAATGTTTTCAGGTGATAATTAAAAAATGGAAGCAGCAGTGAAGTGATAATGAAAGGCCAGAAATTCAAGCCAGATTCAGAAGAAGATGAGAAATAAGAAATATAATTGCTGATGTCAAATGGTTCTTGACTGATAGCAGAGAATGCAAATAATACATTAATTTGTGTTTCATTGACTATTCAAAGGCATTCAACTATTTGGATCATAAAATATTATGAATAACCTTACAAAGAATGAGAATTCCGGAACACTTAAGTATGGTAATGTGGAACCTGCACATAGATCAAGAGGCAATTGTTCAGAGGGGACAAGGAGATACAGAACGGTTTAAAATCAGGAAAGGTGAGTGCCAGGACTGTATCTTTTCAACATATTTTTTTGTCCTTCCATCATACTTTGTATCCTTTCACCACATTGTATTTAGTGAATTATGAGCTAGGCTGATTAACCCTAAGGTCAGCAGTTCAAATCTAAGTCATTCTGTGGAAAAAGAGTCTTTCTGCTCTTGTGAAGAATTGCAGCATCCGAAAATCTATACAGGGTCACTGTTAGTCAGAATCTACTCAGCAGCACAAGGCCACCACTACCATTTTGAGCAAATAATCTGACAAGTTAAACTATAATAAGAAGAATGCAACATCTGGATTAGAGACTCATTAACAGTTTGTGATCCACAGAAGACACAACTTTGCTACTTGAAAGTTAACAAGATTTGAAACACAGAATTAAGCTTACAGTCTTTAGTATGGATTTCACTGAACATAAAGAAAACAATATTCTTTGCATTTGGACCAATAAACACCATCCTGATAAATGCAGAAAATATTGAATTGTCAAGGATTTCAATTACTTAGATCTGCAATCAACACCCATGAAAACAGCAGTCAAGAAAATAAATGACATATGACATTGGACAAATCGTCAGCAAAATACTTTTATTATTATTATTTTAAATGAAAAGATGTAAATATAATTTGCCTTACATTGCAAAGTCAATTTCTATGCAATTCTTGCTATTGAAAAAATATTAACAATACCTTTTTAAGGAGTTTTGTTTCTTTCAAGAGTTTGCACTTGGCTTGTTCATTAGCTTATATTTTTTAGTGTAAACAACAAAAAGCATTATGTTTTTAATCTTATTGGTACAATATTATAACCACATGCATTAATACAAAAAGATTAAAAAATACATAGGTGCAGACATGGCTTAGGGATTTAAGCCACAAAAAAATGCCTATCATTTGCTTTTTTATTTTTATTTTTTTTAAAAAAGACATCCTTAAAGTGTTTAAAAACAGAGATGTCACTGTGAGAACTAAGGTGCACTTGACCAAAATCATGCTATTTTAGATCACCTATTATGCATGTGAGGAGTTCTGGTGCAGTGCAGTGGGTTAATGTGCCAGACTGCAAAGCCGTTTGAATTGCAAGATCAGCGGTTCAAGCTCACCAGCTGCTCCTTGAAAACCCTATAGGGTCGCTATGGGTCGGAATTGACTCAATGGCGCTTCACAAAAACATTATGCATGTGAAATCTGGACAATGAAAACGAAGACTGAAGAATTGAGGTTTTAGATTATGGTGTTGGTGAAGAGTATTTAATCTGACAATGGCTTTCAGAAGAACAAACAAATCTGTTTTGAAAGAAGTACAGTAACAATGCTCCATAGTAGACAGGATGCCTCAACTCCATCTCACATATTTTGGAGATGATATTAGGAGGGATCAATCTGGAGAACGACATCATTCTTGCTAAAACTCAGTGAAAAAGAGGGAAGTCCTGAAAAAGATGGAGTGACGGTGGCAGAAATAATGGGTTCCTCAGCAGTTCGAAATTACCAGCTGCTCCGCGGGAGAAAGATGAGGCTTTCTGCTCGCTTAAAGATTTACAGCCTCGGAAACCCTGTACAGGGTCTCTATGAGTCGGAATCAACTCCACAGCACGTAACCACCACCACCATACAGCATTTATGAAGTCCTGGTGTGGAGCTGAGGGTTAATGCGTCAGACTGCAAAGATGTTTGAACTGCAACGTCAGCAGTTCAAGCCCACCAGTGGCTCCTCGGAAATCTTATACAGGGTCGCTATGGGTCAGAATCGACTCGACAGCACTTAACAACAACAATATAGCATTTATTATATGGTTGTTACTGGACCAGGTAATGTAGTCTTCTGCTTTCCATAGAATCGCGAGGCATCAGAACTCATTGGATGACATCTACGAACAACAACATTTCTTGTGGGCCATGTACTAGCTGTTTATATTTGAAGAAGATTGTTAAATCTTATGAACCTCAGCTTCTGCATTTTATATATTAAAATATTAATGTCTATCACAATTAGAGTCCTGGCATGGAACTGTAGGATAAGTACTGTTAACCATAAGGTTAGTGCTTCAAACCAACTAGTTACTGCTCAGAAAACCCAGTATAGGATTGCAATGAGTCAGGAATGACTTCACAGAACTTTATCAACTTATCACAACATTACAGATAACAGTCTTAGGAGACTAGGAAGTTATAAAGAACAAAGGTGTGAAGGGAATTTTCTGCCTGTTGTAATATGAGGAGGGTTTGCTTCACCCACACCGATTTTAATTTAAAAATTTTGTTAAAACACTCTAACAAATAAAACCAGCCGCTCCGCGGGAGAAAGATGAGGCTTTCTACTCCCGTAAGGATTTACACCCTCGGAAACCCTGTACAGGGTCACTATGGGTCGGAACCGACTTGACAGAACTAAACAACAAACAACAACAATGAGATATGTGGAACTGTGTGTTAATGCGCTGACTGCAAAGTCAGTTTGAACCCCAAGGTCAATGATTCAAGCTCACCAATTGCTCCTATAAAGGGTCACTATGGATCGGAACCAACTTGACAGTACTGAACAACAATAACAATGAGATATAGGGAGTCTTGTGTCATTGTTATTTACGAACTAGACTGCAAAGTTGGTTTGAACAGCAAAGTTGTCAGTTCAAGCTCACCAATCTCTCCTCAGAAATCCTATATAAGGTTATTATGAGTTGAAACCAACTCCACAGGACTTACCAATGACTTGTGGTATATATGGTATGGTGGTTATGTGTCGTGGAGTCGCTTCCTACTGATAGCAACCCTGTACAGGGTTTCCAAGGCTGTAAATCTTTATGGGAGCAGAAAGCTTCATCTTTCTCCTGTGGAACAGCTGGTAGTTTTGAACTGCTGACCTTGCGATTCGCATCTCGATTCGTAATATGCCACCAAAGCTCCTTATATATGGTATGGTGCTGCAGAATAATATGCTGGACTTGAAAGGTCAGTTTTAAACACAAGGTCGACGGTCCATACCCACCAGCTATTCCTTGGAAACCCTATATAGGGTAGCTATGGGTGGGAGCCAACTCAACAACACTTACCAACAACATGCGACATGTTGTTGTTGTTAGGTGCCATCTACTCGGTTCTGACACATAGCGACCTTATACACAGCAGAATGAAACGCTGTCCGGTCCTGGGCCAACCTCAATATCGTTGCCATGCTTGAACCCATTGATGCTGCCACTTTGCCAATTCATCTCACTGGGGATCTTCCTTTTTTTCTCTGACCCTCCACCTTACCAAACGTGATATCCTTCTCCAGTGGCTACTACCTTCTAACAATATGTCTGAAGTCTGAGAGAAGAAGTTTGGCCATCCTGGCCTCCAAGGAGCACTCTGGCTACACTTCTTCCAACACAGATCTGTTGGTTCTTTTGGCAGCCCATG
>NW_006408520.1:54069802-54090012 GCF_000296735.1 Chrysochloris asiatica
TTCAGTATCATTGGCTCTTGATCATATGCTACCTCTTGAAATGGTTGAACATCAACCATTTCCTTTTGGTACAGTGACTCTGTGTACTCCTTCCATCTTCGTTTGATGCTTTTTGCACCATACAGTAATTTGCCCAGATAATCCATCAATAATGAAAGTCGAGGCTTGGATTTTTTCTTCAGTTCCCTCAGCTTGAGAAATTCTGAGTGTTCATCCATTTTGGTTTTATGACTCCAGATCTTTGCACATTTTGTTATAATATTTGGCTTTATCTTCTCAAGCTGATCTTTGAAATTTTCTGTTCATCTCTTGGACCTCCTCATTACTTCCATTTGCTTTAACATCTCTAAGCTGGAAAGCAAGTTTCAGTGTCTCTTCTGACATCCATTTTGACCTTTTCCTTCTGTCTTGTACTCTTAATGACTTTTTGCTTTCTACCTGTATGATGTTCTTGATGTCATCCCACCACTCTTCTGTTCATGGGTCTTTAGTGTTTAATGTATCAAATCTGTTCTTCATATGATCTCTAAATTCAGGTGGGATATATTCAAGGTCATGTTTTGGCTCTCGTGGACTTGTTTTCATTTTCTTCATCTGCAGTTGGAATTTTCATGAGCAAATGATGGTCTGTTCCACAATCTGCCACTGGCCATTTTTTGACTGATGATATGGAGCTTTTACATCGTCTCTTCCCGCAGATGTAGTCAATTCAATTTCTATGTATTCTATTTGGCGAGGTCCATGTGTATAGTCATCTCTTATGCTGTCTAAAGAAGGTATTTGAAATGAACAAATCACTGATTTTGCAGAGTTCTATCATGAGATCTCCAACATCATTTTTATTACCAAGGCCATATTTTCTAAGTACTGGTCTTCCCTCTTTGCTCCCAACCTTTGCATTCCAATCACCAGTAACCACCCTACATCTTCATTGCATGTTTGATCAATTTCAGATTGAAGAAATTGGTAGAATTCTTCTGTTTCATCCTCACTGGCTTTAGTGGTTTGTGCATAAAGTTGAATAATAGTGGTATTAACTTGTCTTCCCTGTAGGCACATGGATATTATCCTATCACAGACAGAGTTGTACCTCTTGACTGATCTGGATATGTTCTTTTTGGCAATGAATGCAACATCACTCCTCTTTTTTGTCATTCACAGCATAGTAAACCATGTGGCTGTCAGATTCAAAATGGCCAATAGCAGTCCATTTCAGCCAACTAATGACTAAGATATCGATGTTTATGTGTTCCGTTTCTTTTGTGACAATTTCTAATTTTCCTAGATTCATACTTCATATATTCCATGTTCCAATTATTAATGGATATTTACAGATATTTCTCTTCATTTTGTGTTGTGCCCCATCACCAATTGAAGGTCCCGAGGACTTTCCTCCCACAAACTTTACTCCATTTACATCATCACAGTCAACTCTACTTTGAGGAGGCAGCTCTTCCCCAGTCACATTTTGAGTGCCTTCCAACATGAGAGACTCATTTTCCGGCACTGTATCTGACAGTGTTTCTCAGCTATTCATAAAGTTTTCAGTGATTAAATATTCAGAAGTAGTTTTTCACTCCTTCTTCCTAGTCTTTCATCATTTGGGAGCGCATCTGAAACCTGTCCACCATGGGTGACCCTGCTGGTATTTAAACACTGGTGGCATAGCTCTCAGTATCACAGCAACACACAAGCCACCATAGTATGACAAACTGACAGACATGTGATAGATGTGATATATTAAAATCTACTAAGGAGCTCTGGTAGCATAGTGCTAACCATAAGGTCAGCTCGAAACTACCAGCTCTTCCATGAGACAAAGATGAGGCTTTCTGCTCCTGTAAAGATTTACAAGCTTGGAAACGACCTCAGGGTTGCTATGAGTCAGAACTGACTCCATGGCACATAACAACAACACCAACTTTGAGATATTTACCTTACCTCATAAAATTGCTATGAATCTTAAATGAAATGAATTTATATAACGTAACTTGAGTATAATAGATACTCTACCCATTTTAGTTTGCTAGTTTACTAAATGTTATGCCTAAATAGTGTTTACTAGGCTCTTGAGCATGAAAATATATTCTTTTAAAAATTCTTACCCATATCTATTCTCTTTTCTGGATAACTTTATGCATGCTTCTGAATCCACCCATTCAAATATTTCAACTTTAAAAGTCTTACTGTCTCACATAAGTCACATCAATTACATTCAACAACATCTATATTCAACCATGTGACATAGACATGAAAATATGGCCAATATTCAAATGTCTTTTACAGAACACATATCATTATTCTTTTAGTGAGTTTTTTAAAAAAATATTTTCCAAATCTTCTTTTCTTATTTGTAATACTGTAAATGCTAATGCAATATCATTTTAATAACATTGCTTATTCATTTCACCATTATTTTTAATGATTCATGAAAAATATTTCAAATTGTTATAAGAATTAATAAGCACCATTTTTCTTGTGCAACTTCATAAGCTATAGGCTCTATACAATCTGCAAGTCATTGATATAAAAAGTATTTATATAAATACATTTATGTTTTATTGGTGTCCTGGTGTTGTGCTGTAGGATAAACACCAGACTGCTAATTATAAGCTTGGTGGTTCAAACTCACTGCTCCTGGGAAACGCTATGCATAGTCACTATGAGTTGACACTGACTTGACAGCATTTAGCAACAACAATATTTAATATTATATATGCATGTATATATATATATGGAGCTGTGGTAGCGTAGTGGTTATGAATCATGCTGTGAACCTTAAGGTCAGCAGTTCGAAACTACCAGCTGTTCCGAGGGAGAAAGATGAGACTTTCTGTACAGGGTCGCTGAGTTGGTTCTAACTCCACGGCACTTAACCAACACCATATATATATAGGAATTATAATATTTCTCTGTGGATTAATATGCCAGACTGCAAAGTTGGTTTGAATTACAAGATCGGTGGTTCAAGCTCACTAGCTGCTCCTTGGAAACCCTATACAGAGTTGCTATGGGTCAGAACTGACTCAACAGCATTTAACAACAACTATATATATAAAGGTAACTTCAGAAAGTTTGTGAAAAAGTGGAATTAAAAGACAATGTAATTCTGTAGAGGTATATATGTGGAGTGTTCTGGTGTGGTGCTAAAGGATAAGAATTGGAATGCTAACATACATATTTGTTGTTGTTAAGTGACATCGAATTGATCCCAACTCATAGTGACACTGTGTAGAGTTACCCAGGAGTGGCTGGTGGGTTTGAACCACCCACCATGCAGTTTAGCAGTCCAGTGCTTACCCTACAGTGCCACATCAGAACTCCTATATATGTAGTTGTTTTTATTATGTGCTATCAAGTCAATTCTGTGTAATAGCTACCCTGTATAGAACATCCTGGTATGGCACTGTAGAATACAGCACTGGACCATAAGATTTGTTTAAACTGGTGATGGTGGTAGTTATGCTGTGGATTTGGTTCTGACTCAAAATGACATTGTATATGTTTTCTAAGTCTGTAAATCTTTACTGGAACAGAAGAACTAATCTTTCTCCCATGAAGCAGCTAGTAGATTTGAACTGCTCACATTTCAGTTAGCAGCTCACTCTATCTATCTATCTATCTATCTATCTATCTATCTATCTATCTATCTATCTATCCATCTATCTATCTATCTATAGTTGCTTTGTTGCTAAGTGCTGTTGAGTCGATTCTGACCCATAGCGACCCTGTATAGGGTTTGTGAGGAGCACCTGGTGAGCTTGAACCACCGCCTTTGCAGTTCAAATGGCTTTGCAGCCTGACGCATTAACCCACAGTGCCACACCAGGATTATAATGCTGTTTTCATTTTATATTCTGAAAAATAACAGAGCAAGTCAAAATGTATTGCTGTAAAAATCTTAGAAAAATTTTAAAACAGAATATCAAAATTTGAAGTTATTGTTTCTTCACATATCCTCCATCTAGGTCTGTATACTTCTGAAGGCAGTGTTACTATCTCTCTAAACCTTCCCTGAAACATTCAATTCTCTTCAATTTACACCATGTGACAATAGCAACTTTGGTTGCTATTGTCAAGAGACTGATACCACTCTACTCTGAAATATTCTTTGGATTTTGGAATAAAGAAGTCTGAAGGGACAAGAATGTCATCTTTACCAAAAGATATGAAAATAATGAATAGAATTTGTAATTCACACAATAAACATCAAAAGGATTGTCCAAGTGGAAGGAATTGTGTTTTGTCTAGAATAAAGCAAGATAGATTAAGGGGAAAGAATGGCTCTGGTTTGAATGTTAGAAGAAAGTTGTACCCTAATACAGCTAGGTTGTAAGGAGCTTGAAATTCCTACCAATGACACGAGTGGGTACATGAAGCTTTCTAATCAACTTGCGCAGTGGGGAGTAAATGATGATGAAGAAGGGTGGGATTTAACAGTTATTAAAGTCAGACATAAGGATTGTAGTTTTTCTTGCTTAAAATGTAAAAGGCTGATTTTGAAGGTTTTTACAGAATGAGATTAATGATCTTTTAGAAGTCGATCTACACAGGATTTACAATGTACATTATGAACTAATTTCCACATTTATTTAAATGCTATTATAAATCTATGGTATTAACACATTACAACTAAGAAAGTCAAAGTTCAGGAATGTGAACTAACATATACAAGATCACATATATAAGTAGGTAGCTGAGCTAATGCTTTTGACATTACTTATTTTTGCCCTTAAGTTCATCCTGAGTTAAAGATCTCTGGGTTTTTCCCTAAATTTTCCCCCTACATTTAGAACATATTTAGAACATTTGAGGACTTTCAATGTCTTCTATAGAACTTGATATAACAAATTCTTGAATAGGAAAATCACTTCAATATCCTTATTTTATTCCCAATGCCACACTCTCACCAACATGCTGATGAAATTGAGGACCTATGCTATCATATTAGCTCATATGTCTATAATTTTAAGAAGCAAACCACTTTCAAGATCCATCTTTTCAAGATATTGTGGTTAGGTGACATCCAGTCTATATCAACTCATTGCAGACGTAAGCACAACAGAACAAAACACTGCTTGGTGCTATGCCATGGTCCTATGCCAACATCATAATCGTTGCTGTATTTGAGCCCATTGCCACTGCCACTCTGCCAATTCATCTCATTGGGGGTCTTCCTCTTTGTCACTGACTCTCCACTTTGCCAAGCATGATATCCTTCTTCCTGGACTGGTCCCTCCTGATAATATATCCAAAGTATGAGAAATTAAGTCTGGCCTTCTTGACTTCTAAGGAACATTCTGGTTGTACTCCTTCTAAAACAGATGGGTGTGATATTTTGGCAGTCCATGTTGTTGTTTGGTGCCATCAAGAACAGTACCAACTCATAATGACCTTATGCACAGCAGAATGAAACACTACCCAATCTTGGGCCAACTTCACTATTGCTGCCACGCTTGAGTCCATCAATGCTGCTACTTGGCCAATCCATCTCGTTGGGGGTTTTCCTCTTTTTCTCTGACCCTCCACCTTACCAAACAAGATATCCTTCTCCAGCGACTGGTCCCTTCTGACAGCATGTCCAAAATATGAGAGATGAAGTTTGGCCATCCTGGCCTCCAAGGAGTGCTCTGGCTGCACTTCTTCCAACATGGATCTCTTGGTTCTTTTGGCAGCCCATGGTACTTTTAATATTCTCTACCAGCACTACCAGGAGCTCTGGTAGCATAGTGGTTATGAATTGGGCTATGAACCTTAAGGTCAGCAGTTTGAAACTAGCAGCCATGCTCTGTAAGAGAAAGATGAGGCTTTCTTCTTCCATAAAGATTTACAGTCTTGGAGACCCTGTACAAGGTTGCTATGGGTCAGAACTGACTTGACAGCACTTAACAACAACTACAAATATTGTATAACCAAACAATTTGTCCCCCCATATCATTCTGCTGTACATACATTCGCTATGAGTCAGTACTGACTTGATGACACTTAAAAAAATAGGTAGGTGAGGGCACATCATATCTTGAATGAGAAACTACTACGAACATGACAAGCAACACCTACGTAGATTTCAAACACGATTGTCTTTCGTGCTACACAATATTCATATTGTATTTTAAAATTTAACTTTTTTTACATTTGTTTCCACACCTAAGAGGTTTTGTAATGTGCAATTCCTCTGAGCAAATATGCAGTGATTCTATGTGCTCTTAAAGCATAATTAACTACAATGTACAAAACCTTTTCAACTTCTCTCTAAACTGTACCAAAAATAAATATAGAGGAGTCATTGTAATTGTATAATAAATATAACAAATTGACATAATTATAATTAAATTCAGAAAAAGTGGTAAGCACTTACGAATATACAAAATTAATTCAAGACCCTTACTGTGGTTAAAAATTGTCTTTTCTTGGAGAAATAAAATACTAATAGAAAACTTAGAGGAGGAAATCCAAAGACTTTCCAGAGCAAATTTCCTTTATAATCCAAGAAAAATTACCCCTACACCAAACTTGAACTTCATCAGTGTTCCCACAGTGTACATGAAAAAGGACTTCTTCATGCCAACATTTTGTCTATTCCTATATCAAAATAATTTTAGAAGAAATGTATACGTAAGAAAAATAAAGGAAAAAACATCACACATATACTCACACACAAGTTGGCTAATTTATCAAAATTTAGTGACCTTTTATTAGACCTGAATTATCTGTATAATTGGTTCAATTCTCTGTGCTGCTTTTCACATAAAGGAAGAGATTAAGTGCAATGTCACCTTCCCTAGGTTTTCCTCCTCTACCCACCCCAAGTAGTATTGCCTAAAGTGTTCTATTAGTTAGAATGGTGAAAAGACACTTTTCTGGCATTATCCTTTTCTTCTCTGAGATTGCTTTTGATGTCTAATTTTTAACTACTTTGACTTTAAGGAAATCAAGAAAAAAATCAAAAACTAATTTCCGTAGAGTTGATTCAGGCTCTGGGAGATCTCTTTAAGGGAACAGCCTTGCTTCACATTTCTCCCTTTCAACATCTGGTAGGTTTGAGCCATTGACCTGATGGTTAGCTGTCCAATGCTTAACTCATGATGCCACCAGGACAATGAATTGTTGTTGTTGTTAGGCACCATCGAGTCAGTACCGACCCAAAGCAACCCTATGCACAACAGAACGAAACACTGCCTGATCCTGGGCTAACCTCACTACTGTTGCCACACTTGAGTCCATCGATGCTGCCACTTGGCTAAACCATCTTGTTGTTCCTTTTTTTTCTCTGACTCTCCTTCTTACCAAACATGATATCCTTCTCCAGCGAATGGTCCCTCCTGACAATATGTCGGAAGTATGAGAGATGAAGTTTGGCCATCCTGGTCTCCAAGGAGCACTCTGGTCTCCAAGCTGCACTTCTTCCAAAATGGATCTACTGATTCTTTTGGCAGTCCATGGCACTTTCAGTAATATCCTCCAACACCAAAACCACCATATTAGGGGACAATTTTTTCTGCCTTTGATAGGTTTCACGTTTTGAAGTTGTTGTATAATGAAATTGTTGTAGAAGATCCAGGGAATTGAAAGAATTAAAGTTAATTTGGAAGGATGGTAGAAGGAACATTCTGATGTTTTCATATTTGTTTTTGTATTCAACCAAAGGACAATACTCAGTTCTTTACCAGGAAATAAAGACTTTTATCTATCTAGCTCTTGACAATTTCTCTCTCTTTTAAAATCCATGTTATTGCTGTTGTTAGATGCCATCAAGTCAGGTCTGGCTAATATCAACCCTATGCCAACAGAATACTGTCCAGTCCTGCATCATCCTCACAATTTGTGTTACATTTGGGCCCATTGCTACAGTCACTGTATCAATCTGCTTTCCTTTTTTTTTTCACTTATATTTTATCAAGCATGATGTCCTTTTCCAGGGATTGACTTTTCCTGTTAACATGTCCAAAGTACATGACTGAAGTATTTTCATATACATACTGTAATATGAGGAAAAGTGTAGACAAACAACAATAACAACATTCAAGAAACTTCCTAAATCATTATCTCAGGGAATTTTTACTTGTTATAGTTGTTAAACTATAGGCTTTTGGCACCTTGGTGTTTCTCCTGGTTCATTTCTTAGCGATTTAGAAGATCCCCAAGACTTATGACATGTATATTTGTATTTGAAACCAATTCATGACATTTGGTAACTTAGAGACTACAATTACTTCTGGTGATATGTTTCTAAAATGTTGAATTGTCTCCAGGATTTTATTTTTATGTAGAATGTGATTTAAAGGTCAGATTCATGGATAAAAATGTTTTCTTGCCCTTTATTAAGAAAAGCCAAAAAAAAAAAAAAAAATTCACTAGTCTCATAATCCTTGTTTGCTATGCATGACATAGATTTTATATTTGGGGTATTCTTTTATGGAATAGCAGTTCTAGTGGTGCACTGGACTCCAACCACAATGTCAACAGTTCAACTCAGCAGTTGTTCCCCAGAACAAAGATGTGGATTTCTACTCCAATAAAGATTTACAGTTTTAGAAAACCTATATACGGTCATGATATTTAATAGCAACAACCTGAGTAGGAATTAACATGATGGCATTGGGTTTGATTTTTGTTGTTGTTGTTCTATGGAATATGGTGTTTTTTTGTTTGTTTGTTTGTTTACATCAGTTTATAATGTGTTGTAATAGCAAGTCTCAATGCCAGTAACACTGACTAAGATGAATTGAGGTGGGCAGGTGCACCAAACACTTCTTTTTTAAGGACTTGTCTCATTTATTAATGTTGGCTCATATTTTATGAGTCTTATAGGATTAGAGAGTCATAATCATTAAACTTTCTACTAGAGGGTAAGTGGGAAGGTGTTGAATAAGTGGGAGTCCATATTTTGTTCCAAGAAGGAAATGTGCACATATAATAAGTATGAAAAGTCATTTGATAGAAACTTTTGCTATATTGCTTAAATGCATGAAGAACCCAAGTACAATATTTATGATGCAACAATAAACTTCTATTTTTCATGTGACTTAGTAATCTTTGTAGACAAGAATGCTGCTGGCTTCCCTAAGTAGCCTTTTCTGTCTTAAAAAGTTAAAATGAAAAGTGGTGAACAAAAAAGGTAGAAGAGAAAATAGAGAAAGAAACAAGAAAATAAATGATGAGTATTTTAGCAATGCAATCAGCTTCCTAATTGTCCACCCAATAATCAGAGGAACTGTTAATGTTATGCTACAGGTGACAAATTGTGGTTCAAAAGGCTAAACATTTAATATTTTTCACACTGACATAAATGATACAAAGTAGAATAAAAGAAAGAAGAAAAAACAAAAACACTTATATTTCAGTCTTTAGATCAAACACATTTTGTTTTATTTTTCACTCTACATGTTGGTCGAGTTAAGAGCCAGCAGATGCTTACAGCACATTTGTGGCCCACATGTAAAAGAATGTCTCTTCCTTTATTTGGCAATCAGCAATCACAAAATATGTGTGCCAAACTCTGGAGATATAGTGGAATATATTAAGATTTCATGCAGAAATTTCTTTGTGGCATTTATTTATTATTATCATTGTTAATCATCAGTTACCTCACAATTAACTATTACTCTGCATTAAGTTCAAAGTTTCTGTTTTAGTTATCACTGGAAAGAACTGAGTAACATGACTCAATCACACATGAAGAGAACTAGAACTTCCTGTCATCAGATTCATTCCTTCTATTTGAATATAATGTGTTTTGGAGGTACACCTGTTTACATTGAGAAAAAAAAAAATACCACTTTTGACATACAACTCTATTTTCCTTACCTAAAGTGAAGTTCCTTAAAATAAATTTTAAGGGCAAAAAATATGTAAAGTATAATTATTTTGTGAAAATTATTTATATTCCTCTGTTGTTTCTTTTGATACTAAAAACACAAGTTTGATCATATAATCCACATTGCCTATTTCTCTGCTCCTCTACTACCAAGATTTTTGTTGTTCATGTTGTTAGGTGCCACCAATCTGGTACCAACTCATAGCAACACTATGCACAACAGAACGAAACAATATCCGATCCTGGGCCAACTTCACAATTGTTACCACACTTGAGTCCATTGATGCTGCCACTTTGTCAATCCATCTTGCTGGGTGTCTTCCTCTTTTTCTCAGACTCTCTACATTACCAAACATGATATCCTTCTCCAGAGACTGTTCCCTCTTGACAATATGTCCAAAGTATGAGAGTCTAAATTTGGCCATCTTGGCCTCCAAAGAAAACTCTAGCTGCACTTATTCAAACACAATCTGTTGGTTCTTTTTGCAGTTAATGGCACTTTCAATATTCTCCTCCAACAGCATAACTCAAAGGCAATAATTCTTCTATGGTATTCCTTATTCAGTGTCCAGCTTCCGCATGCATATGAGGTTATTGAAAATACCATGGCTTCGGTCAGGCACACCTTAGTCCTCAAGCTGACATCTTTGCTCTTCAACACTTTATAAAGGCCTTGTGCTATAGATATGCCTAATGCAATACGTTATTTGATTTCTTTACTGCTGCTTTCATGAGGGCTGATAGTTGATCCAAGAAGAATGAAGTCCTTGACAACTTCATTTTCTCCATTGATAAAGAATGTTGTTTATTGATCCAGTGGTGAGGATTTTTGTTTTCTTTACATTGAGATGCAATGCACACCAAAAGCTGTGCTCTTTGATCTTCATCAGCGAATATTTTAAGTATTCTTTAGTTTCAGCAAGCAAGGTTGTATCATCTGCATATTGCAGATTGCTAATGAGCCTTCCTCCAATCCTGATGCCATGTTTTTCTTCATAGAACCCAGCTTCTCAGATTATTTGCTCAGCATACAGGTTGAATAAGTATGGTGGAAGAATATAATCCTGTGCCACATCTTTCTTAATTTGAAACATTCAGTGTTCCCATGTTCTGTTTGAACAACTGCTAATTTGTCCATGTACTGATTCCTCATGAGTACAATTAAGTGTTCTGGAATACTCATACTTCTCAATGTTTTCCATAGCTTGTCATGATCCACAAAACCAAAGATTATGTGCCTTCAATAAAGCACAGATAAACATCTTTCTGATATTCTCTGCTTTCAGCCAAGATCCATCAGACATCAGCAATGATATTCCTCATTCCACAGCCTCTTCTGAATCCATCTTGAACCTCTGGAAGTTCTCTGTCAATGTATGCTTGCATCAGTTTCTATATTACCTTTAGTAAATCTTTACTTGCATTGGAGGTCAAAGATATTGTCTGATAATTTCCAAATTCCATTGGGTCACCTATCTTTGGGATGGGCACATATACGGATCTCTTCCAATCCAATCATCAGCCAGAAAGTTGTCTTCCAAATTTCTTGGCCAAGATGTATGAGTGCCGCCTCACTTTCTTGAAAGATTTCAATTTTTATTCCATCAATTCCTGGTGCCTTGTTCTTTGCCAATTTCTTTAATGCACCCTGGACTTCCTCCTTTGGTATCATTGGCTCTTGATCATATTCCACCTCTTGAAATGTTTGAACATCAGCCATTTCCTTTTGGTACAGTGACTCTGTGTACTCCTTCCATCTTCTATTGATGTTTTCTGCATCATTCAATAATTTGCCCGAGAATCCTTCAATAACAAAAGTCGAAGCTTGAATTTTTCTTCAGTTCTCCCAGCTTGAGAAATGCTGAGCGTGTTCTTCCTTTTTTGTTTTCTAACTCCAGATTTTTGCATATTTTGTTGTAATATTTGGCTTTATCTTCTCAAGCTGATCTTTTAAATTTTCTGTTCAACTCTTATATCTCCTCATTTCTTCCATTTGCTTTAGCATCTCTATGATGGAGAGCAAGTTTTAGTGTCTCTTTAGACATTCATTTTGACCTTTTTCTTCTTACTTGTCTTAATGACTTTTTGCTGACCCTCCACCTTACCAAACATGATATCCTTCTCCAGTGATAGGTCCTTCCTGACAATTGGTCTGAAGTATGAGAGACGAAGTTTGGCAATCTTGGTCTCCAAGAAGCACTCTGGCTGCATTTTTTTTCAAAATGGATGTATTGGTTCTTTGGGAGCCCATGGCACTTTCAATATTCTCCTCCAACACCATAACTCAAAAGCATCAATTCTTCCAGCTTGAACCTCTGGAAGTTCTCTGTCAATGTATGCTTGCAGCTGTTTCTGTATTACCTTTAGTAAAACTTTACTCTCATGGGATATCAAAGAGATTGTCTGATGATTCCTGCACACTGTTGTGTTAGATTACCTTATTTATTCTTCTGTATCAATGGCAAAAACATGATTAGAAAAAAATAAACAAAATCTTTCTCAGAGATAAACGTTACATTGCAGTGTTACCTCCTAAGAGAGGTATATATCATCTCCTACTTCAGAGTCATAATAAAAATAAGTGAATAAAATGTGAGCCAAATCAAAATTAAGTGATACAGAAGATTAAGTTGTGTATCAAAATAGTTTGTAAGAACTTCCAAATATTCATTTATGAAGCGATTATGGAAAACATGTGGAAAAAAACACAAAGAGTAAAAAAGAAGATTGGATGGAGAAAACAGCATCATGAACATAGTGAGAAACAGAAACACCAGCAAAACATCCAAGGCAGTATTATGAAAAGTACAAATACGCAAATATAAGAGATAAAAATGCTAAGAAGGAGTAGAGTTGTAAGAAAACAGACTCAACAGAAGCAATTGTAATTGCTTTTGATTTAGCCATGATTCATGATGATCTTATGCACAACACTGCTCTTTGCGCTCATAGAGTACTAACTGGCTAATATTTAATATAAGTTACCAGATATTTCTTTCTAGTCTATCTTAATTTGGAAATTCTATTGATACCTGTTTATCATCACAGATGTGTGGTTGCTATGTGAAATATATTCATTAAAGAGAAAATCTAGAATTTGTGCATAGAAAGCATGGAAGTTTATTATCTTAATCCACAAAAGAATCCACAGAAACTATGGAGAAAACCACATGACACTTGATATCATGTTATGTGAACTAAGTGACTTAAAGTAATAGAATAACTTCATAAAATTCCTTGAAAAATTTTGAAAACTCTAGAAAATGAAGGAAAGGAAGTTGAACATCAACAATTAAGCAAATCCACTGCTATCAAGTCAATGTTGACTCATAGTAAACATGTACAGCCTTTCCGAGGCTGCAAATCTTTAAGGGAACAGAAAGCTTCATCTTTCAGATGCAGAGTAGCTGGTGGAATTGAACTGCTAACCTTGCACTTAGGATTGGTGCTTACTATACAGCACCACTAAGTAGAACATATTTAAACAGCAAAAGCAAGACAATGTTGTAGCCCATTTAAATTACAAATACAGAAACTTTATTAATATGGTAACATTAATATTTTAAACAATCTAAATTTACACTTGTATGTTTTCAGTGTTTCATAAATCAGAGTTAAAAATTGATAACCAATATTCTGGCACATGGACTTGATGGCTTGGTGCTGTGTGATAATGCTCTGGACCACTGTTTGAACTACAAGGTCAGAGGTTTGAACCCACCAGCTGCTCCTCAGAAACCCTGTACAGAGTTGCTGTGGGTCAAAACCTACACATCAACATTTAACAACATTCAGGCATGTGCTGCATAACATCCTTTTGAAATTAGTTGTTGTTGATAGTTTCCATCAAGTTGGTATGCACTGATAGTGACCTTATCGACAATAGAATGGAACTCTGCCTAGTCCTGTGTGAATCTCAAAATCATAGGCACACTTGAACTTCTACTATGCCAATCCATCTCATTGGGGATCTTTCTGTTTTTCACTGATGCTCCACTTTCCCAAGCATGATGTTCTTCTTCAGGTACTGGTCCTTCCTAATAACATGTCAGATGTATCAAAGATGAAGTGTGGCCATTCTGGCTTCCAAGGATTATCAGGCTTGAACTGTTTTCAATACAGACTTGTTTGTCCTTTTGGCAATCCATGATATTTTAAAAATACATTCCTCCAATATATAACTAAATACATCAATGCTTCTACAGTCCTCTGTATTCATTGCCCAACTTTCATATGTATAACAGGTTACTGAAAATACCATGGCCTAGATCAGGCACATCTTAGTTTTCAAACTGATATTTTTGATTTTGTGCAGCAGATTTGCCAAAGGCAATACATCCTTTGATTTCTTGTCTACTGCTTCCATGAATGTTTGTGGTTGATCTGAGAAAAATGAAGTTTTTGACAACTTCCATCTTTTTGTTTACTTATCTTCATATTTTTTATTAGTCCAGTGGTAAGAATTTTTTTTCTTCACTTTAAGGCATAAACCATATAGAAAACTATGGTCTTAGATCTTCATCAGCAAATATTTAAAGTCCTTTTTGCTTTTTGGAAGCAATTTTGCATCCTCTCACACCCAGGCTATTAAGGAGTCTTCCTCCAAACCTGAATTTATGTTTATCTTCATATAATCTAGTTTATCAAATTATTTGCTCAGCATAGAGATTGAAAACTATGATGAAAGAGTACAACACAGGCATACAACTCTCCTAATTTTAAACTATTTCATATAGCCTTGTCCAGTTTGAATGACTGCTTCTTGGTACAGGTTCCTAATGAGCACAATTAAGTGTTCTAGAATATTAATTTTCCCCAATGTTGTCAGTTATATGTTATGATCCACAAAATTGAAAGCCTTTGCATAATCAATAGAATGCATGTAAACATCTTTCTGGCATTCTCTGCTTTCAGCCAAGGTCTATCTGATATCAGCATAACATTCTATGTTCCTTGTCCTCATTTGAATTTAGTTTGAACCTCTGGAAGTTCCCTATCAATGTACTGTTGCAGCCATTTTTTAATTATCCCTAACAAAATCTCACTTGCATATGATATTAATGACATTATCCAATGATTTATGCATTCTGTTGCATCACTTTTCTTTGGATTGGTTACAAATATGGATCTCTTCCAATCAGTTGTCCAGGTTGCTGTTTTCCAAATTTCTTGGCATAGATTAGTGAGGGCCAACAGTGCTGCATCAGTTTGTTGAAAGATTTCAATTTGTATTCCATCAGTTCCCAGAGCCTTGTTCTTTGTCAATACCTTTAACACACCTTGGACTTCTTCTTTCAATATCAGTGACTCTTGAAATGGTTGATCATCGAATATTTCTTTTTGTTACAGTAATTCTGTATTCCTTTCATCTTCTTTTGATGTTTTCTACATCATTCAATATTTCCCCATAGAATCTTTCAAAATTTCAAGTCAAGCCTTGCCTTTTGCTTCAGTTGCTTCACTTTAAGAAATGCTGAGCATTTTCTTCTCTTTTGGTTTTCTAACTCCAGATCTTTGCACATTTCATTATAATGTTTGACTTTGTATTCATGAGCGGCCCTTTGAAATTTTGTGTTCAGTTCCTTTGCCTCTTAATTTCTTCCTTTTTCTTCAGCATCTCTAGCTGGGAGAGTAAGTTTTCAAGTCTCTTCTGACATCCATATTGGTCTTTTCCTTCCTTCTTGTCTTTTTAATGACCTTTGGTTTCTTCATGAATGATGTTCTAAAATTTCCATTCTTCAAAATGTTATCTATAATCTGTTATGACTCATTCAGTTTAATGCCTTTGCAGAGTCAATAAGCAAAGTTAAACATATTTCTGGTATTCTCTGCTTTCAGTCAATACCTATCTGACATAAACATATCCCTCATTACACATCTTCTTTTGAATCTGGATTGATTATTTGGCATTCCCTGTGATGGTACTGCTGCAATCATTTAAAAATTATCTCCAGCTAATTTTTACTTATATATGATATTAATGTTATTGTTGATGATTTTTACATTCTGTTGGATCACCTTTCTTTGGAATGGAGACAAATTAGATGTCTTCTCATTGATTTCTTGGGATGAAAGCATGAGTGATTTCTGCTTTGAATCATCTTAACTGGTTATTACATCATTTCCCAAAGTCCTGTTTTCTGCCAGTCTTCAGTGCATCTTGAACTTTTTCCTACAAGATTATCAATTCTTGATCACAAGTTACCTTCTGAAAAAGTTGAATTAGATTTCCTGAAATAAACATATATATCTCCCATGTCTCTTATATACAAAGTAATTGTGTTGGAAGGCATATAATGGCAGAGGAAACATATATATCTCCCATGTCTTTTATATACAAAGTAATTGTGTTGGAAGGCATATAATGGCAGAGGAAATATATTACATAGGTTTTCATAGTCAGAATAAATCCCTGTATTATTGGATTACGTATGTATATGTACTTATGTATGTACATGAACTCTTTCTACCTTAAAATCATATTGTATAACAATGTATGCTTTGACTTGTAGGCAGCAGCACCTAATCTCATGTATAGCACATCTACTGAGTGTGTAATATTATCTCTGTGTTTCTTTTTCTTTTGAAATAATTACTGTGAATTGTGTCATGTAGTTCAAACACAGAATAGGCAGTGCTAGGGATACCAACAACAAAAAACAAAAGAAAAGTATCTATTGTTCGTGATTTAAGCACATCACATTTGACAATCATGAAGATATTCAAAAACAAAGAAAACCTCTTCAAATCTCCTAAAGAATTTGACTTTACTGAAAATTACAATACTATTTGAAATGCAAGAGATAGGGAGAAATTGTTAATGGCGCATAAAAGTAAGAAACATTAAAGTCAATTGCTCTCAATACCTTGATGGTCACTGCTAATGCATGAGATGCTTAAAGGAAAAGTAGAACCAATCCACAATATGCTGTTAACCCAATGTCCAGATCACATAACGTTTATTTCACAGAACCTATTGTGAATGTTAAGTGACACATGGGTATATAATGTTAATTTTAAGCACAACTTATAAACAATATCAACAACAAAAACATAACTTTGCATTTAAGAATATAAACATCAGTAATTGTATAAAAATTATCTGAATCAATAATTGTCCTACTAGTTCCTGTTGACTGCTTGCACAACTCCTGACTGGGTCCTCTAAAGTCCATATTTTTCATAGGTAGAAAAGTACAGGATTGATCCCTTAACAAAGTTCTGTTACCCAAATGATAATAATCTTTCAAGGAGGTGTCTATAATATAGTATGAAAATTCCTATGGCGTTGTGGGCTAATGCGTCAGACTGCAAAGTCATTTGAACTGCAAGGTTGGTGGTTCAAGTTCACCAGCTGCTCCTTGGAAACCCTATGCAGGCTCGCTATGGGTTGGAATTGACTCAACGGCACTTAACAACAACAACAAAGACATAAGGAGTGACCTCATCTAATTTTTAAACAAACTTGCTTTTAATCTAGAATAATAACTTTTACTTCTCTGATTCCTCATTTCTTAGAGAACATTAAGTATTAAGTTAGTATTTTAGCAAAAAAATAAAATTATTTGTATAGGCACAAATCTGTCAAAAGAAAACTAATTTTAATTATGTTAACTTAGAATAAGCATTGGACTGAGAACCCACAAGGTCAGCCATTCAAATCTACTGGTTGCTCCTTGGAAATCTTATACAGGGTCGCTATGAGTTGTATCTGACTCAACAGCATTTAACAAAACAAATTATCTTTATGTATTTTAGCCACTTTTTAGAAAGTATGTTTGAAATGATATCATGGAATGAAATATTAATAACATGATGCAAGTTTCAAGTCAACATTCACTCATTTTAAAAGATGCTCATTTGTCTTTTTCTTTTGAAGAAAAACACATGTATTTCCTGAATATTTTATATAATGTTCAAATATGATGAAATTAAACAATTCTTTAAAAATGTATTTTTAATAAACCAATCAGTTTGCATCTAATTTTTTCATCAGTTCAGTTTATTATTTGATGCAAGAGTTCACATTTCAGATTTTATTGTCAAGGACAGATAAATTTTGTGAAGCAAATTTTTAAAAAAGTACAGCAAAGGAGAAATAAACAAATGAAATGAAAATAGAAATCATAAGAATAATAAAATCATTTTCTAAGACTCTTTTTTAATCCAAATACACAAACCAATTAATATTTTCTATTTATTTTACCTAAATTGTAAGTGAAAATGTTCTAGGAAGAGATAAAGCATAGAACAAGATTTATAAAATCTTACCAAACCAAAACCCAAGCCAACTGCCATCAAATTGACTCTGACTTACCGCAATGTAATACAGGATTTCTGAGGTTATAAATCTCTACGGGAACATAAAGCTTCATTTTTTTTGTGTGTAGTGTAGCTGTGGGTTTAAACTGGTTACCCTGAGGTTAGCAGTCCAGTGATTATTCTATAGTTCCATCAGGCTAATGTTTCATGTAAGATGTATCTATTATCTGACATGGAGTCCTGGTTTGGGCTGTTAACCAAAAGACTAGCAATTCAAACTCACCAACTGCTCCTTGGGAACCCCATACAGGATTGCTATGAGTCAGAATCTACTCAATAGCACTTCATAGCTACAACAACATTATCTAACTTGGGTCTTTATAGTAAAATGAGATAAATTAAAATTAAAGTAGATTATTAATGGTGAAATAAAATCAGGCTTCATCTTATTTGCACTAATAATTGACATGTTTTAAAATATTTGGTTTTATGTGTAGGTGCAATTTAGTAAAATTTTTGAACACTTACAAACATACAACTTGGAGCTTGCAAATTCCTTAACCTAAGACTGTTCTAAATACTAGAAATTTAAAAGAAAATTAAAAAGAGTTCTACCTTGAGGTACTTCCTTTCTAGTTGAGCAGAGCTTATAATGAGGGTTAGGAATTGATATAATCTGAGATATATCATAAAGGTTTTCTACGGAGGAGTCCTATGATCCTGTGCCAAGGCCCTGTGACAGAAAAAAGCATACAATCTCCAAGAAACTAAAATAAAAGCCACTTATGACTGAAGAATAGTATAGCAGGGAAAAGTAATGCAAAAATGAGACACAGAATTTCCTTCATCAGTATTCAAATTTATAAACAACTATATTCGTTGTTGTTGTGTTGTTGTGAAGTGCCATCAAGTCGGTTCCGACCCATAGTAACCCTGTATAGGGTTTCTGAGGAGCAGTTGGTGAGCTTGCAGTTTAAACAGCTTTGCAGTCTGGCGCATTAATCCACTATATAGGACATGTTAAAGATTACGACCTGGAACATATAGAAGCTGTAATGGATGGATGGATGGATGGTGAGGTGGATTGGTATATTAGATTTTTATTTATGGTTGAAGTTGAAGTATGAAAATGAAAAGGAAGACACTACTAAACACAGAAACAGTGCTTAAGAGATGAAGATCACACATAAGTGTAACTTCCTTACTAAAAACAAATAATCACTTTCAGTTTGTTGTACTGTGGTAACTTCTTGTTGCTGTAAGGTTGGAAGTTATACTATCTCTATTTTAAATACCAGCAGGGTCACCCATAGTGGGCAGGTTTTAGAGGAACTTCCAGACAAGAGGGACCACTTATGAATAGCTAGCTCTGAAAAGTATACGAAGAGCAGTGAAACATTGTCAGATACAGTGTCAAACTTTAAGCCTGAGTCTTTCAGGTCAAAGACATGCAAAATATTGCTGAGAAAGAACTGCATGCTTAAAGTAGAGTTGATTTCAATGATTTGGATGAAGTAAAGCTTTCAGTACCTTCATGGACTTGTGGAGTACAACTCAAAATGAGAAGAAATAGCTGAAAACATGAATGAAAAATAGGAATGTGAAATGTACAGAGTATGACTTTAGGAAAATTGTTGCTGTTGTTATTATTACATACTGTCAAGTTGGTTCTGATTCATAGAAACCCTATATAGGGTTTCTAAGCAACAGCTGTGGGATTGAACTCCTGACATTTTGTTTTGCAGTCCACTGCTGATCCTAGGGCACTACAGAAAAATGGAAGACATCAAAATTAAAATGACATCCATAAAAATCAGTATCTAGGTATTGTCATTGTAGTTGTTAGGTGCCATCAAGTCAGTGCCGACTCATAGCAACACTATGCACAACAGAATGAAACAATATCTGATCCTGGGCCAACTTCACAATTGTTACCACACTTCAGCCCACTGATGCTGCCACTTTGCCAGCACAGGATATGAACAGACACGTCACTAAGGAAGATATCAGGGCAGCCAATAAACATATGAAGAAATGCTCACGATCACTAATCATTAGAGAGATGCAAATCAAAACAACAATGAGATATCATCTCACACCAACAATAACAGCAAAGATGAAAAATGGAGAA
>NW_006408520.1:54090565-54100153 GCF_000296735.1 Chrysochloris asiatica
TGTTGGTTGTTGGGAAGTTGGTGATGGGTGGGGGGAAAGGGGTAAGGGCAGAGCGCAGGGTGGGGATTGGACACAGGAGAGCTTGGGTGCTAGGGAGGGGAGCAATATACAGGGAGGGAGAGAGAAGTGGAGAAATGGGGTATATGGGAGAACAATTGGTCATGTTCGAAAGGGCTAAAGGAGACAGAGATAAAGGATGATATATGTACAGCCTTAGAACGGCAGAGCTCTGAGATACAGGGATTGAGTCATGGTTGGAATGGGGGGAATCATGTTAAGATGCTTGACTGTTTGTTTGTTTGTTTGTTTATTTGTTTTAATCTTGGTTTCCCTTGCATTATAATATAGAGTAGACAATGGAGAGGGAGAGAAAGGAATAGTCAGAAACACCACACTACAAGGCTTGTAAGTCCATCTTCTGCCTATGACTGATTGGGATACCTAAAATGGGGCTACAGCATACCCAGTGAAGGAGGCTTCTTGTGGAGCCTTTGCAATACATAAAACTATAGGTAGAAACTGGAACCACATCCGGATCTCTAGAGATGAGAAATCTCCACTTGAAAGGATGAGCAGACCAGCCTGGAGTGGCTAGAAGAATAAAAGATACCTCTTGAAAGAAAGACCTGCAGGAAAAATGGAGGCAGATGGACTGTTACTACAAGAACAAACAAATCTCTTCCCTAGAAAACATCAAGGCAAGTGGCCAGGTCCTCTCAAAGCAAACCCCCTTCCAAGACTAAGACTCAACGGAAATGCACGCTCTGATTGGTGACCATACACATCACCGATGGGGGGAAGGGGGGTAAAAGCAGCAATGAAGCGGCAAACTAAGCCCTACAATGTTCAGTGGACTTCTGTGGACCCAGTAGGGGACCTGGTTGGCAAGCAGTGTGAAGAGGCGTGGGGACTCTTGGGCCCAGAGTCAGTGGCGTGGCCACGGAGGACTCAAGAGGAGAATGGAGCTACCTGCTGATGGGAAGAGAGGACATATACACAGGAGCACCCACACTTGCAGATAATACTCACATGACCTAGACCGAATGACTGGATGATAGGAGCTCAACCAGGAGAGGAAAGAAGAGGGGAAAAAAAAAAGAGTGAGCTGAAACAGTCTGATGAACTTGACATATACCTATGGAGCAGCGACTCAAAAGAGGGAACAAATTCTCACAGCAAGAAACATTCACATACACCCCTACACACAGAGTGGATGGAGAAGGGCAGCTTGGACATTGGATACTCAAATGGGGAGGGGTGGATTACAAAGGCAGGAAGTGACTGGCTTACAAGCTTTCAAGAGGAAATCTGGTGCTAGGGAGCATGGTGGAAGGCAGACTCTCCAGTAGGTACTATTCAATCTGTCTGGGTGGAGCTGATGAAAGGAGATACAGATGGGTAACTCGTGATACTGTAGTGAATAATGATTATCAGGACAGATTATGAGAGTTCGAAATGCAAAGGTGGAAGTTTTGTAACAAGGAAGGGAGTGATTAATTCTCCAGGATAGGAGCGGAGGCCTCTGGGACCATCAACGGAGAAAAGCCGAGAGCGAGAGCGGGACCCTACCCAGAGAAACAGAGATGCCTGAGATAGAGACAGAGATGATGACGTGGAGTGATGAAGCTTATTTGCAATATGTTATTTATTTTCTTGACCATTCCTTCGATGAGTGTTGATAGTTGATATGAGCAAAATGAAGTGTTTGTTTTCTCCAGTTATATGGATGTTGTCTATTGATCCATTTGTATTTTTGTTTTCTTTACATTGAAGTAAAACCCATACTGAATGCTGTGGTCTTTGATCTTCATCAGTAAATAGCTTAAGTCTTCTTTATTTTCAGCAAGCAAGGTTGTATCATCTGCATATTGTAGGTTGTTAATGAGTCTTCCTCCAATCCCGATGCCATGTTTTTTTTCAAATAACACAGTTTCTCGGATTATTTATTCAGCGTACAGATTGAATAATTTAAACCCATTCATTGTTCCTTTGCTCTGTTCAAACAACTGCCTTTTGGTATATGTACAAATTTCTCATGAGCACAATTAAGTGTTCTGGAATACTCATACTTCACAATGGTATCCATAGCTTGTCATGAAAGCTGTGTGTAGTCAAAGATATATGAGTTAGTAATTCAACACATATTTTCAGGGACACAATTTAATCAATAGAAACCTTTGTTAGTTTCCTGCCTATGAAGTATATTACACAGAAGCAGGGAAATTTAGCCCTAATTAAAGTTTTTCCTTGTTATTTTTTGTTTGTTTGTTTATTATTATTATTACTGCAAAGGCACATGTCTTAATGTAGGTTAGATTAGTAGGCTATCTTTGAAAGCTGTCTTCATATCCATGCTCAGGAATCTTTCCAGTGTGCAATAGATCAGTGAAAGAAAGAAAATGCAAAGGATAGTTGAGAAAAGATGAACAAAATCCTTGTGAAAATTAGACACTATAGAGTACAATGGTCTGGGTGCACTGTCATAAAATTCAATTTACTAAATTTAACAAATGAAAAAAAAAGTGGGCATATATTGATATGTTATATATAGAAAATGGAAGAGTTGAGAATAACATTATTAAAAAAAGCATTGTCAGTTATGCATATATTTCAAGTGATTATGATGAACAAATATTAACATCATATGTAAATGCTACACTAATGGTATTAGAAATGCAATTATTACAGTTTCTTAGGAAATCAGAATTCCATACCACTAAATCTAAATGGCTTTCAGAATAATTTTCTGTTTTATATATTGCAAAGGTCACTTGAAGTACAAGGATAGCGGTTTGCTGGAAACTTTGAGTATATTTGAAGCTAAACTCCTAATTATCTTAAACACTATGTCCTTATCCTGATTGCCTCTGTAATAAAAAAAAATCCTTTACATACTCCCTATTAAGCCTATCAAAGGAGCTCTAGTACAACTGTGGGTTAGGCATTGGGCTGCTAACCAGAAAGTTCAAGTGTTCAAATCCACCAGCTGTGCTCTGCATGAGAAAGATGAAACTGTGTACTTCTCTAAAGATTTACAGTCTAAGAAAACCTATGTAGGACTACTATGAGCCATATTTAACTCAGTGGTAAAGGGCTTGGGTTTTCTATTTGAATTTTAAGCTTCTCAAAGAAATTCATAAAATAAATTATTTTTTAAAACAGTGTGTGTGTGCGCGGGCGCACATGCATGAGCATACATACGTGTGTATTTAACTTTTTCCCTTTGTTATTGTTTTTATGAGAATCTCAGGAGGAAATAACACTTTTCTTCCTGAAATTCTCAGAAAAATAATATTATAAAATATTAATTTTGAACTCTTCAGGCTATCATGTCTGTGTTATGGTTCATGCAATTCAATGTTTTAAAAATTAAAGTCTCCAGCTTACTATTAGTTGAAATGTCTAATGTACAAGTCTGAGAAAGGTGATTAAGATGATTGGAATATCAATTTAAATTTTAGTTCAGTTTGTTAAATACATATGGCCATGGATTTAAAGCTGTGATTTCACAATAAAAAATTTCTGCCATGTTCCCAGCACAGATGGTCGTAGAAATTGACATTTTAGCATAGTAATAAGTTCACCACCCTGCAGGTTGCTAGTTTCTACTATTTTCCCCAGAAGTGCATGCTTCTAGCCAAATGAAAGATGTTGTAAGCATTGATAATTCATATTGATTAAAATTATGCTTAATTCATTCATATTTTCCTTCTGATGCCTCCTCTTAGAGACACCTCTTGTACTATAGACATTGTATTAAGTGCTAAGAAGATCAGGATACATTTGTTAAAAATAACAATTTTATGTGGTCCATAAAAACACGGGTTTAACACCTGTTAAAGAAGGCTAACAATAAATAAGGACAATTGAATAGTGTTGTCATGAAAGAATTTAGAGAGAAGAGGCAGTATAATCCAATTTTGAGAAAGATGTGCTTATTTCTTCCTAAATTTAATCACATATTTCATAAAGTTTAGCATTGAACACTGAGAGCTATCACACATTTAAAAGTGTAAATTTCTTATTCTGTATGCACACACACACACACACACACACAGAGCCTAAGTCCTTTTCATCCTCTATCTTTTTGTCTCTCTCCTACTAATCTTAAAATTAATGGCCCAGTTCTTAAATAACTTGAATTGTTTCACACTTTAGATTTCTGTAATTGCAAGTTTCATCATGAAAATTCTAGCAATATTCTATCAAAGTCTGTGAGAACACACAGAAATAAAATTGAGCAAATGTGTGGAAAGAGACAGTGGGAAAAAAAGATCCATATCATATGCCAAAACAAGGCCAGGGACAGAACATCGTTGATAATGTGCAAGTTCAATCTGAAGCTAAAGAAAACTTAAAGAAGTCTGTAAGAGCCAAAATATAGCCTTGATTATATCCCACCTGAATTTATAGATCATCTGAATAACATATTTGATGCATTAGACACTAAAGACCAAAGACCAAAAGAGCTGTGCGACGACATCAAGAAAGCAAAGGTTATTAAAAGGACAAGAAAGAAGAAAAAGACCAAAATGAGTGTCAGAAGATTCTGAAACTTCTTATCCAGTGTAAAGATGGTAAAGCAAATGAAAGACATGAGGAGGTAAAAGAGGTGAATAGAAGGTGCCTCTATCTGGAGGCAGTAAGAAGGCATAAAAAATATCAAAACAACGGACTCAATTAAGTAATGAGGCCACAGATAAACACTAATCATGTCTAAGAAGCAAAAGCAAATGACTATATCAACACATGTCCAGAAACAAGATAAAATATCTGAGACAAATGACCTAAAGGTAGAACTAGACTACATTCTGGAAGGAGGGCAAGCCTTGGAAATGCCTGAGAAGGAATTCAGAAAAATGATTATAAAATGTTCCAAAACACTTTACAATACAGTTGAGAAAAACAAGGAAGAAGTCAGGAAAGTGCTACAGGAACAGTGGAATAAGACATGTATAGCATTGTGAACAATTCAAAACCTACATAAGATGTCCAAATGATTAATAATAGAATATTAGAAATAGACAACACTCTGAAAGGACAAGGGAGTAGAACTGAAGAGATAGAAGCCAGAACTAGTGAGCTGGAAGACAAATTTCTCAATACTACTAAGATAGAAGAACAAACAGAAAAAAGGATAAAAAAATGTGAAGATGATCTAAGATTCATGTTGGGCAACATGAAGAGAAATAAGGTAAGGATTATCTGCATTCCAGAACAGAAAGAATCACACAAGTCCATAGACGAGATAGTTGAAAAGCTTCTGAAAGAAAATTTCTCTAACACCTTAAAAAGCGAAAAGATTAACATTCAAGAAACTCAGAGAGGAGAGACCCCAAAAGAAATCCATTGAGACATATCATAATCAGGCTCTCCAAAATCAAAGATAAGGAGACAATCCTGAAATCTGCTAGGGAAAAGACAAGCATTATATACAACAGCAAGCAAGTTAGACCAAGCTTGGCTCTCTTAGCAGAAACGATGCAGGCAAGAGGACAATGGGGAGAGATCTATAAAACCCTGAAAAAAAAACAAAAAAAAAAACCTGCCAACCAAGAATTCTTTATCCAGTAAAGCTATCAATCAAATACAAAGGTGTAATCAAAACATTCCAAGATAAACAGAAGCTAAGGGATTTTACCAAAGCCAATTCTGCACTATAAAACATCCTAAAGGGATTTTGAGCACTGAGAACCAACAAGAAGAGACAGCAACCAGAGATTAACATACGTGGAAGCAACTCCCAGAACTAAATCGACAGATGGAAGAGTTGAGAACAGAACAAAACTATAAGAACAAACTCAGAGAATCTGGGAGATCAGTCTATGATCAAAATAATTACAATGTGAAAGAAGGTAAACATGTAGGAACAGAGATCCAGATGGTGAGAAGGTCAAGTAGATTACAGGATAAAATAGACTGTACTAAATGAGGGAAAAGTTAATGGAATATAAGGTAACCTCAAAGAAAGCGAACAGTTCACAACATACCAAGAAAATGAAAATCCAAGAACATGGAAACATTCAAACTATAAGGATATTCATAGGAAAGAATACAAACACCATGAACTAAGCACAAGAAAGCCTGCAGACCAATGAATGCAGCAACAGCACACACACACACACAAACATAATGGCAGCAACTAATCCATACATATCGATGATTACACTGAATGTAAACGGATTAAATGCACCAGGTAAGACACAGAAGGTGGCAGAATGGATAAGAAAACAAGATCCTTCAATATGTTGTCTGCAAGAGATGCTTCTTACACACAGAGACAAAAACAGTTTAAAAGTCAAAGGATGGGGAAAAAAATATACCAAGCTAATTCAACTGAAAATGAACAGGAGTGGCAGTACTAATCGCTGATAAAATTAAGTTTAAGCCAAAAACCAGCATAATAGATAAAGATGAACATTATCTTATTATTAAAAGGATAATTGAACAATATGACATGACCATAATAAATATCTATGCAATTTTAATACACAGCTTTCAAAGTCCCAATTTCAGTTTCTTTGAGGAAAACCCATCCTTCCTGGCCCTGAGGCCTTCATGTTCTCCCTGGACACACAATGGTTATACTCTATATCTAGGAATGCCTCTCTTCTTTGACTCCTCTGAGAGCAAAGGTCAAGGAATTATTTTGCCTGGTATTACCCCATCACCTCAGGAAAGTCCCCAAGAGTATTAAGACAGACTGAATGTTGGATGGAAACATTTTTGCAGGGATGGAGGGATGTAAATAACCTCACAAAAGGAACAGGATCTCTTTGGGTGGGCATTAGAGCATAGGGAGGTAGGAGGCGGAAACAGAATTTGGCAGAGAGAATGTGTTTTTTGATAACATAAAATTACTACAAAGCTAAAAAAAAAAAAAAAAAAAGGATAGAACAACCAGAAAAAAAATTGACAAAGACACAGGGGAACTAAACAACACAATCAGCCAATTGGACTTCATAGATGTGTACAGAGCATTCAACTCAACAACAGCACAATACACATTCTTTTCCAGTGCATATGGAACATTCTCCAGAATAGATCATGTGTTAGGCCACAAAACAAACCTCCATAAATTTACAAATATCAAAATACTACAAAACATCTTATTAGACCACAATGTTATCAAATTAGAAATCAATGATAGGAAGACCAAGGAAATAAATTCAAATCCATGGAAACTGAATAACACCCTGCCGAAAAGCGACTGGGTAGTAGAAGAAATAAAACGTGAAGTCACAAAGCTCCTATAAACAAATGAGAGTGAACACAGCATACCAAAATTTTTGGAACACAGAAAAAGTGGTGATTAGAGGACAATTTGTTGCAATAAATACACACATAACAAAAGAAGAAAGAACCAAAATACTAACACATTAACATAACAGCTACAAAAATCAGAAACAGACCAACAAAGGGAACCTACAGCCACCAAAAGAAAAGAAATAATAAAGAATAGAGCAGAAATAAATGATATGGAACACAGAAAAATTATAGAAAGAATCAACAGGAAAGAAGGTTGTTCTTTGAAAGGCTTAACAAAATACACAGACCATTGGCAAAACTAACAAAAAAAAAGGGAGAAGACACAAATAACATCCATTAGAAACCACACAGGCAATGTCACAATGGAACTAAAAGAAATAAAGATAATAACAGAATACTATGAAAAATTGTACTCCAATAAATTTGAAAACTTAAGACAGATGGATACATTTTTAGAACAACACAACCTACCTAAATTTACACAGAGTGAAGCAGAAAAACTGATCAGACCCATAACAAAAGAAAAAAAAAATCATCAGGTCATCAAAAAACTCCCAACCAAAAGAATTCTAGGCCCAGATAGCTTGACCGGTGAGTTATACTAAACATCTGGGAAGAACTGTCACCAATTCTACTTAAATTATTTCAGAATATAGAGAAGGATGGAAAACTTCTTAATACATTTAATTAAGCAAGCATAGTACTCATACCAAAACCAGGGAAGGACGTCACTAAGAAAGAAAATTATAGATTAATATCCCTCATGAACACAGATGCAAAAATTCTCAACAAAATTCTAACCAACAGAATCCAGCAGCACATAAAATAATAATAATACATCATGATCAAGTGGGATTCATATCAGGGATGCAAGGTTGGTTCAACAATAGAAAAACAATGAACATTATCCACAATATAAATAAGAAAACAGAAGAGAACCAATTGATCATATCAATTGATGCAGAAAAGTCATTTGACAAAATCCAATATCCATTTCTGATAAAAACACTCAACAAAGTAGGAATTGAAGGGAAATTCCTCAACATAATCAAAAGCATATATATAAAACTAACAGCATACTTTACCCTCAATGGAGAGACACTGAAAGTCTTCCCTCTGTGAACAGGAACCAGGCAAGGATGCCCTTTATCACCACTCCTATTCAATATTAATGCTGGAAGTCTTAGCAAGAGCTGTATGGCAAGACAGGGAAATTAAAGGCATCCAAATTGGCAAAGAAGAAGTAAAACTCTCTCTATTTGCACGTGATATGATCCTATATGTAGAAAACCCCAAAGACTCAGTAAAAAAAAGCTATTAGACCTCATTGGAACATTCAGCAATTTGGTAGGATATAAGATCAACATACAAAAAAAACAGTTGGACTCCTCTATACCAAAAATGACACTGCTGAAAAGGACATTAGGAAAGCAGTACCATTTACCATAGCCACCAAAAGGATGGAATATCTTGGGATAAATGTAACCAGAGACACAAAGGACTTACACAAAGAAAACTATAAAATATTACTACAAGAAACCAAAAGAGACCTATAAAAATGGAAGAATGTACCATGCTCCTGGATAAGAAGACTTAGCATTGTGAAAATGTCAATACTGCCCACAGCAATTTACACATAAAATGCAATCCCAATACAGATTCCAGTTGCATTCTTCAAAGAGATGGAAAAGACAATTATAAACTTTATATGGAAAGGAAAGAGATCCAGGATAAGCAAAGCACTACTTAAGAAGAATAAGTTTGGAAACCTCTCACTCCCCGACTTCAAAATTTATACATGGTCAAAACAGCTTGGTACTGGTACAATGAAAGATACACTGATCATTGGAACACAATTGAGAATCCAGATATTAATCCATCAACATACAGCCAACTGATTTTTGACAAAGTGCCTAAACATATTGCATTGGGAGGTGATAGTCTCTTCAACAGATAGTGCTGGCAGAACTGGAAAGTGATATGCAAAAGATTGAAACAAGTCCTTTACCACACACCTTATACACAAACCAGTTCAGCATGAATTAAAGACCTAAATGTGAATCCCAGAATTAGGAAAGCCATCAAAGAAAAAATAGGGACAAATGTGAGGGTTGTAATTCAGGGAATACACAGACTACCAAACATTTTGAAAACCACACAAACAAAAGTAGAAAAAATAGATGATTGGGACATACTAAAGTTAAAATCTTATGTGACATAACAAACTGTCCCTCATCTGATTATTCAGTAATGCTTGTTAGTAATTTCATACGTGAGCCCTGGATATCCACAGACAAATGTAAAAACCTCCCCTAAAAG
>NW_006408520.1:54100357-54101693 GCF_000296735.1 Chrysochloris asiatica
AAAAAAAAAAAAAAAGAAAAATAAGAATGTACTCAAAGAATGATGGGGTAATCTCTAGAGAACACAGGCATTATCTTAAGAGTCTGCCTTTGGACAAATGTGGGATAATTTGGACAATAAATGAAAAATTCTAAAGTTTAAAAAAAAAAAATCTTATGTGCATCAAAAGATGTCACAAAAAGAGTAAAAAGGGAAACCACAGAAAGGGAAAAAATTGTTTGCAATGACACATCAGACAAGGGACTCATTTTAAAAATATATAGGAAACTACAACACCTCTATAAGAAAAAGATAAATAGCCCTGTTAAAAAATGGGCACAGGACATGAATACACATATCAACAAGTAGGAAATTTGGGCACCAATAAACCTATGAAGACATACTCACAATCACTAGCTATTAGAGGGATGCAAATCAAAACAACCATGAGATATCATCTCACACAGCAAAAATAGCAAAGATCAAAAAGTAGAGGACAATAAATGTTGGCAATTATGTGCAGAAACTGGGACCCTCCAACATTGCTGGTGGGTTTGCAAAATGGTCCAATCTCTCTGGAAAGAAATATGGCACTTCCTCAGAAGGTTGGAAATAGATATACTTTATGATCCAGCAATTCCTCTACTTGGTATTTACCCACAAGGCATACAAGCCATAACATGAGTAGATCTATGCACTCCGATGATCATAGCAGCACTATTTACAATTGCAAAAAGATGGAGACAAACTAAGTGTCCATCAATTGAAGAATGGATAAACAAACTGTGGTACAAACACACAATGGACTATTATGCTACCTTGAAGAACAACAAAGAAGCTGTAAGCCACCACATAACATGGAAGAACCTTGAGGACATAATGTTGAGTGAAATTATAGGCCATCACAAAAGGAGAAATGCTGCATAGGACCACTATTTTAAAAGACATAGAAATAGAGCCCCTACTAAAGACGTAATTCTTTGCTGGTTACTGGTATGTGGCAGGTGGGGTGAAGCTAGGGTGGGGAAGGTGGAGCACAGGATATGGACTAGACACAGGATATTTTGGGTGCTGGATAGGAGGTAATATACAAGAAGGGGGAGGGGAATGGAAGAACAAGGCAGATGGGAGATCTGTTAGGCAGGTTTGCATGGGCTAAACTGGATAGATGTAAATAATGATGTATGCACAATCTTAGAACAACATGGCTTTGGAATATAGGGATTGAATCGTGGTTTGAATGGGTTTGTTGTTGTTGTCAGGTGCCATCCAGTCGGAACTGACTCATCGTGACTGCATGCACAGCAGAATGAAACAATGTACGATCCTGGGCCAACCTCACTACCGCTGTCACACT
>NW_006408520.1:54102343-54121010 GCF_000296735.1 Chrysochloris asiatica
TACATAAGGCTGTGCTCTTTGATCTTCATCAGTAAATATTTTAAGTCCTCTTCACTTTCAAAATGGGTAAAGGGGGCAAATAATGTTAAGATGCTTGGATGTCTTTTGAATCTTGGTTTCCCTTGCATACCATTATAAAATAGACAATTGAGGGGAGAGAAAGGAATAGCCAGAAATATCACCAGAGAAAGCTTATAAGTCCATCTTCTGCCTATAATTGATTGGAATACCTAAAATGGGGCTACAATTTTCCCAGTGAAGGAGGCTTCCTGTGGAGCCTCTGCTTTGCATAAAACCATACATGAAACCCTAAGCCCCATCCAGAATCTTCTGAGGTGGGAAATTTCAACTTGAAAGGACTAGCAGACCAGCCTGGAGTGGCTAGAAGAACAGAAGATACTTCTTGAAAGACCACAGGAAAAATACAACACAATAATGCCCGTCTAACTGACTTCTACAAGAATAAGCAAGTTGGTTACCCAGGAGACATCTAGGTAAGTGGTCGGGTCCTCTCAGGCCAAACCCCCTTCCAAGACTAAGACTCAAGGGGATGAAAAAAGCAGACATGCATTCTGACTGGTGACCACATTGGTCACCAATAAGGATAATTGAGGGAAAAACAGCAATAAAGTTGTGAGCTAAGTTCTGCCACATTCAATAGACTCCTTGAACCTGGGTGGAGTCCTGGTTGGCCAGTAGTATATCAAGACTTGGGGACTCCTGGGCCCAAAGCCAGGGGCATAGCCACAGAGGATTAGAATGGAGAGTGAAGTGTCCAGTTGATAAGAAGTGAGGGCATTTGCACAAGAACACCCACACTTGCAGATAATACCCACTAGACCTGGCTTCAATGGCTGGAGGATCAGAACTTAACCAGAAGAAGAAAGAAGAGGAAAAAAAGAGTAATATGTTAACAATTTGATGAACTTGACCTACACCTATGAACAAATCTTTACAGTGAGGATCATTCCCACCCCCACAATACACAGGGTAGATAGGGATGGGCAGCTTGGACATTGGCTACCTAAAATGGGGGGGGGGGGCTACAAAGGCAAGAAGTGACTGGCCTACAAGCTTTCAAGAGGTAGCCTAGATCCAGAGAATGTGGAGGAAGGTAGAATTTTCACTGAGTAATATCCAATCTATATCAGCAGGACTGATGAAAGGATATGGGGATATGACTCTTGTGGTACATAGTGAATAATTGCTATCAGGACTGACTGTGAGGGTTGGAAATGTAAAGCTAGATGTCTTGTAGCAAAAGGAGGGGATTGGCCAACTTTGCAGTCCAGTAGTTGAGGTCCCTGGGACCATCAAGGGAGAAGAGCTGAGTGCAGGACCCTACCCAGAGAAACAGTGATACCAGAGATGGGGGCATAGACAATGACATGGAGACATGGAGCAGCTGAGATCTCTAGAGCCAGAGCAGGTAGGGTCTGTGTGCTGACAATCAAAGGGGCAGGCTTGCAGGGTATACCCTTGGTTGATGATACATGGAGGGGATTGTAACCATGGCAATGAAATGATATACAATAGGATGATTGTAAAACTAATGTTCTCCCATGTAAACCATCATATAATTCACAATAAAACATTAAAAAAAAAAACCCAAAAAACTCATGGGCCTCACCAGGTGGAAAACACAGAAATAAAATTGACTTTATCTATGGAAATAAAAGGTTGAAAATCTCCATATCATCAGCCAAAACAAGGACAGGGACAGAAAAAAAAAAAAAAAGTTTTGTCTAGTCAAAGCCTTAAACATAACATATTCATTCCATCAAATATTTTTGTCCAAAGTGAAAAAAAATCTATAATTATACAAAAAAAAAAAAAAAAACCACAGTAAAAGTGTGATAAGTTCAAAATTCTGAGATTTCAGTGTAGTATCTCAGAAGAGGTAGCATTTGCTATAAAAGTTAAGCAAGGGCTTGATAGCAAAAAAAAAAAAATTGAGAGTTGACTTTCTTTGTCTACACTATATGTTATATATTTTCCAACAGAGAAGATTATTTGACTATTACCATTGTTTCATTGGCAGAATAAGTCACTACACTACATATACTTCGGCCCACCTTGGAGTGGTTTTCCTCTATAAATTAGTTCTCATTGAGTTAGACTCTATCCCATAGAGACTCAATGCACTACAGAAAAAAATGCTGCCCAATCATGCAGCAATCTAATGATTAGTTGTAGATTGGATTGTAATAATTCATAGGAATGCTATTGACTGATATTTTGGAAGTATATCACCAGGTCTATCTTTCTTATTCTTGAAGCTCCACTGAAGGTTGGTGCTGGCTACACATGAGGTGCATTAACCAGGAATGGTTAATGAAAGGCAAAATTCTACTACTGACCCACCAAAATCCCTTGACCTCTCTATAATAGAATTAAACTCTAAAATTACATTATCAACCTTTGTATCATATATCCAATGTTGCTTTAAGTTCCAACTTCATATCAAAACTGCTCAAATTATGAGTGATAAACACATAATTTTATTACTTTTTTTCTATTTCTCTAGCTCAGTTTTTGTTGTTAATTGTAATTGAGTTGGTTCTGACTCACAGTGACCCACTATAGGGCTTTTGAGGAGTGGCTAGTGAATTTGAATGACTGACTTTTCAATTTAAAATGACCTTGTGTTCCAATGGTTGTCCCACAGTGCCACACCAGGACTCCTAGTTCAGTATGTCTTTGTTGTTAAGTGCCATAGCTTGGGTTTTGACTCATAGACTCTGTATATGAGTTTGTATAGAGTTTCTGAGGAGTAGCTAATGGATTTGAACTGCCAACCTTAGGGCTTGCAGTCCATTGCCAATACTACAGCATGATACCAGGAGTCTGATTCAGTATAGATATCACTAAAAACAAGAGTGATCATTTAAGATGAAAATTAAAAAATCATCAGTTCTTAACCTCAGTATCAAATTAAATCCTGAAGGTAAAGATTCTTTTGATATTATTTTTGTTATAGTTGTTAGGTGTTGGTAAATTGTATCTGACTTATAGCAACCCTATGCATAACAGAACAAAAGATTGCCTGCTCATGTACCATCCTCATAATTTTATGTTTGAACTCACTGCTACTGCCATGGTGCTAATACATCTTGCTGGGGATCTTCCTGTTTTTCACCAGCTCTCTAGTTTACCAAGCACAATGTCCTTCCTCTTAATAACATGTCTGCAGTATGAGTGACAAAGTCTGACTATCCTGGCTTCTTTGGAGCATTCCAGATACACTTCTTTCAAGACAGATTTATTTGTTCTTCTGGCAATTCATGGTACTTTTAACATTCTCCTCCAAACCATAACTTAAATGCATCAATTATTCTAAAATCTTACTTATTCATTGCCCAATGTTCACATGGATATGAGGCTATTGAAAACATCATGATTTGTATCAGGTGCATCTTAGTCATCAAACTGCTATCTGTGCTCTTTAACACTTGTGCAGCATATTTGCTTAATGCAACGTGTCACTTGATTTCTTGGCTGTTTCTTTCATGAATGTTGATGTGGATCCAAATAAAACGAAGTCTTTGATAACTTCAATCTATTCTCCATTTACTATGATGTTATTTATTGGTCCACTTGTGAGAGTTTTTGTTTTCTTTACATTGAATTGCAATTCATACTGAACACTGAGTCTCTGATCTTCATCAGAAAGTATTTTAAGTCCTTTTCTCTTCCAACACACAAAATTGTATCATATGCATATTATGCATTGTGAATGAGTTTTCTTCCTATCTGGATGCTACATTCTTCTTCATATAATGCAGATTCTCAGATTATTAGCTCAGCAGATAGACTGAATAGGCATGGTGAGAGAATACAACCCTGGTACACATCTTTCCTAATTTTAAACCGTTCACTATCCCCTTGTTATGTTTGAAGGATATGCTTCAAAATATATAGCCTCTTGGTCTATGTACAGGTTCCTCATGAGCATAATTAAGTGTTCTGGAATGCCCAAGCTTCCCAACGTTGTACACAGTTTATTATGATCCACTCAGAAGAATATCTTAGCATAATTAATAAAATGCAAGTTAACATATTTTAGGTATTCTTTGATTTTAGTCAATTTCCATCTGACATCAGCAATGTTCCATGTCATGTTCATAATCTGAATTGTATTTCTGGAAACTCTCTATCAGTACACTACTGAAACCATTTTTGGATTATCTTCAGGAAAATTTTACTTATATGTGATACTAATGATATTGTTCAGTGATTCTATATTTTTCTGGGTCTTTTTGGAATAGACACAAATATAGATCTCTTCTAATTAGTTGGCCAGGTAGATGTTTTCAAATTTTTTGGCTTAGATGCATGGAAGTCTCTAGAGCTTCATCAGTTTCTTGAAAGATTTCAATTTTTATTCCATAGAAATTTCTGCTGCCTAGCCTGGTGTGGTGTTATAGCTTAATGTGCTGAACAGTAAAGTCAGTTTGAACTGCAAGGTTGGTAGTTCAAGTTCACCAGCTGTTCCTTGGAATCCCTATAAAAGGTCACCATGGGTTGGAACCAACTCTACAGAACTTAATAACAACAGCAAAGTTTTCTGCCAATGCCTTCAGCACAGCTTGTACATTGTCCCTTAATACCATTTGTTCCCATTGTTGCTATTGATCTTATGCCACCTCTTAAAATGGTCGAATGGTATCATTTCTTCTTGGTTCAGTGACTTCAAGTATACGTTCCATCCTCCTTCGATGCTTTCTCCATCGTTCAATATTTTGACCATTATTGTTAAATGCCATCGGGTCATTCTGACCCATAGTGAGTCTGTATAGAGTTTCCAAGGAGCAGCTGGTGAGCTTAAACCGCCTACATTGTGGTTCATGCTGACTTTGCTGTCCAGCAAAGTACCATACCGGGAGCCAATTTTGCCCATAGAATTCTTTACTGTAACAAGTTTAGACTTGAATTTTCTTCAGTTCTTTCAGCTTGAGAAATGCTGAGTGTGTTCTTCCTTTTTGTTTCCTAATTCTGGGTTTTGGACATTTCATAATAATATTTTGTCATCTTAAGCTGTCCTTTGGAATTTATCGTTTAGGTGTTTGACTTACTCATTTCTTCACTTTAACATCTCTGTGTTTTAAAGAAACTTTCAGAGTCTCTTCTGACCTCCAACTTTGTCTTTTCTTTCTTTCTTGTCTTTTTAATGACCTTTTTCTTTCTTCTTGTATGATGGTCGTGATGTCACCCCACAGTTCTTCAGATCTTTGTCATTAGTGTCTAATGCATCAAATATGTTCTTGAGATGGTCTCTAATTTAGATAGGATATGTTCCAGGCAGCTCTCCTGGATTTGTTTTAATTTTCTTAAGCTTCATCCTGAATTTGTATATGAGCAATTTATGATCTGTTCCACAGTGGCCTCTGACCTTGCTTTGTCTGATGATATTGAGCTTTTCTACTGTATCTTCCCACAGATGTAGTAAATTTGATTCCTGTGTATTTCATATGGTGAGTTCTGTGTATATAATCACCTTTTATGTTTCAAAAGGTATTTGCAATGAATGACTCACTGGTCTTTTACATTTCTATGATTGGATTTCTAGCATCATTTCTATTATCAAGCTATGTTTCTCAAATCTTGATCATTCTTCTTTATTTACAATGTCACACTCCAATAACCAGTAATGATCAATAAACCTTGATTGCATGTTTGATTAATTTCTTACTGAAGAAGTTGGGCAGAATTCTTAATTTCATCATCATTGTTTATAGTGGTTGGAGCATAAATTTGAATGATAGTGATATTAACTAGTGTTTCTTTTAGATGTATGGATAGTTTCCTATCACAGACAGCATTGTATATCAAGATAGATCTTGTAATGTTCTTTTTGACAATGAATTTGATTCCATTCCTCTTCAATTTGTCATTCCCTACACAGTAAACCAAGAGATTGATTCAAAATGGCCAATAGCCATCCATTTCAGGTCACTAATACATTCCATATGAACTCTTGCTGTAGGATTAGCACTGGACTGTGAACCACTAGGTCATAAGTTCAAACCCACAAGCTGCTCCTTGGAAATCCTATGCAAATTTTCTATGAATCAGAACCAACTCAGTGTCACTTAACTACAACAACACATTCCATTGTACTTTTGACAGTTTCAAAATTTCCAAGAATCATGCTTCATACAGTCCATGTTTTGATATAAACAGATGTTTGAAACTGTCTCCATTTTGTATTGTGCCCTATCAGCAAAATAAAGTTCCAAAAGCTTCACTCCATTATTGTCATCATGGTCAACTCTACATTGAGGAGGTAACTCTTTCTCAGTTTCATTTTGAGTACTTCCCAACCTGAAGGACTCATCTTCCAACAGTATATCTGGCAATTTCCTGGTAGTATTCGCAATGTTTTCTTCTTACAAAACTATATCTGGCAATGTTCTCCTGTTATTTATAAGGTTTTCAGTGGCTATACATTCAGAAGTAGTCTGCCTCTCCTTTTTTTTAATCTATCATAGTCTGGAAGCTCTGCTGAAATGTACACACCATGGGTGATCCTGCTAGTATTTAAAAGACCTGTGGCTTAGCTTCCAGTATCTTAGTAACAAGCAAGCTACCACAGTACAACAAACTGACAGAGGAGTGGTGGTCTTTTTTAACCAGCTTCACTCGCTTGACTTTTAATGTAGATGTGAAAATGTAGGCAAAGGGGTCATTTGAACTCGAAATAACATTAATCACAATTATTTTCTATTTATTATCATCATTACAGGGTTCAAAAACCTATTCTATTTTCCAGAATGTTTCATCTCCAGGTGTCACGATGTAATTGTCAACTTTTCTATGAGGATGTTTCTTCACAAGATTTGGAAGGTGCAAAGGATACAAGCACTGCACTGCTAACCATAGGGCAGTGGATCAACCCCACTAACTGCTCCATGGAAACCCTATACAGAGTAACTATAAGCCATACCGATTCCATGGTACTTAATAACAACAAGAACAAAGGAAACAAAGACCGTTATTCTTCCTCAGGCCATGACAAGCATACATGGGTCTCCAAACATTTCTGAAAATCTGGGAGTTCCTTTGCATGTTATTTGCCTTGGTGCCTCATACAAAGACCTTAATAAGTTATGGCAGTTCTTGGTTTGGTCAGTGATAGCAAATAAGTGGCAAAAATAACTTCCTAGATGTCCTGGTGTACCATTGTAGGTTAATGCACTGGACTACAATTAAGATCAGTGGTTCAAGCTCACCAGCTGCTACTTGGAAACCCTACACAGTATCACTATGGGTCGGAACTGACTTGATGGCACTTAACAGCAATAACAGCAAGTACCCTGAAAGCTAATGGTGAGTACTAAACCTTATAAGTCACAGTACCCTTCCATAGCCTTGGACATTTACCCCATTACATTGTTTAATTATTTTGTAAGCAGCTAATTTTCTGGACAAATTTCCCCACTTGAAATACCTAGAAAGGATACTATTTTCCTTTCTAAATCTTGAGTATGTGATTATAGTACTTATCTAAAAATGAATTCTCATAAAAATTTATTTACAGTTTATACATGCAGGGCTCCCTGGATGTCATAAAAGGGAGCTCTAGTGATGCAGTACTCAGCTGCTAACCAGAAGGTTGGTGACTCAAACCCACCAGATGGGAGATAGATGTGGCAGTCTTCTTCCATAACAATTTACAGTCTTTGAAACCCCATGGGCTAGTTCTACTCTGTTCAATTGGCCAGTCTGAGTAAGAATCCACTGGACAGTAGTTTTTTTTTGTTTTGTTTTGTTTTGGAAGGCACAAAATTAGGTGCTTGAGTACTAACCAACAAGGTTGACCTTTTGAACACAATCAGAAGTGCCTCAGAATAAGTGTATATAAATATGCTTGTTAAAAAATTGGACACTGAAAAAAAATGTACTGAGCAAAATTTTACTTTGACATACATGAAGTCTCCACAAATCAAAATCCATGGGTGGCAACTCCTTTTTGTGTGGAAGTTGGGGTAGATACATGCCTTTACATTAATTAGTAACTGAATTTTTCAGTTGTTCATTTAACTAAAACTGGGGCTGGCTTGATAGAATTTTATAAGACAAATAAACTATTCATTTCAGATACCTTTTTTCAACAACATAAATTACAACTGTACATGTGGAACTCAGCATATGAAAAACACAGTAATCAAATTAATTGCAGCTTTGAGAAGAGACACTGTGAAGCTCAATATCATCAGCCAAAAATTGGCCAGGGGTTAATGCTGGAACATACTATCAATCGCTCATATGCAAGTTCAGCTGGAAGCTGAAGAAAACTTAAACAAGTCCACTGAAGTCAAACTATGACCTTGAGAATATCTTGATGCAGTGAACACTAATGACAGGTGACCAGAGGAGTTATAGAAAGACAGCAAGAACATTATACATGAAGAAAGCAAAAAGGTCTTTTAAAGACAGGAGAGAAATAAAGAGAAAAATGGATGTCTGAGGAGATTCTGAAAGTTGCTCTTGAACATAGAATGGAAGAACTGATAAAGTTAAGGAGCTAAAAGAAAATTTAAAGGGCAGCTCAACAACAAAAAATAAAGTATTATAGTCAAATATGTAAAGAGCATGAGTTAGAAAACTAAAAGTGAACATGTTAACATTTCTCATGCTGAAAGAACTGTTGAAAAATTCAAGTCTCAATTTGCAATATGGAAGTTTTCTATGGAAAAAATATTCAATGATGCAGGAATCATCATTCAATAGGAGTATTTCCAAGGTTACAGTCTTAGAATAGCATGCAATATGACAGATATTGTTGCAGACTTTTTAGAAAATATAATCTTCAATAATTTGTTTTTCAACTTGATTATATTATCCTTTTGTTGTTAGGTGCCGTTGAGTTGGTACTGACTCATAGTGACCCTATGCGTAACAGAACATAACACTGCCCGATCCTGGGCCAACCTCACAATTGTTGCCACACTTGAGCCCATTGATGTTGCCACTTTGCCAATCCATCTTGCTGTGGGTCTTCCTCTCCTTCTCTGACCCTCTACCTTACCAAGCATGATATTCTTCTCCAGTGACCTAGAACTTACAAATTTATTGTTGTTGTTAAGTGCTATGGAGTCAGTTCTGACTTATAGCAACCTTGTGTAGGGCTTTCAAGGTACTAAATCTTCACAGGATCAGAAAGCCTCATCCTTCTTCTATGGAGCCCCTTATGGGTTCAAACATCAGACCTTGTGGCTTACAGTCCAGTAATTTTTAAAGACAGTGTTATTATTGCTGTTAAACGTCACTGAGTCAATTCAGACTCACAGTGACCTGGTATAGGGTTTCTGAGGTGCAGCTGGTGGGTTTGAACTCCAAAATTTGTGGTTTTCAGTACAGTATTGATCCAACAGTGCCACACCAGGAGTCCTTAAAGATGGTTGTTGTTTTAAAGTGTCTTGGAGTCAGTTCTGACTCATAGCGACCCTGTGTAGGGTTTCCAAGGATAACCTGGGTCTGATCCACTAATCTTGTTATTAGCAGTCCAGTTCTTATCCTATAGTGCCACAACAGATAGTTGGTATGTCTTATTTATATGATTAATATATCATCATTTAATATGATGGGATAGATAGCATCCAAAACTGTTATCATTAGTTACTTACCTCCATTTGTATGCATTGTAGTTGTTAAGTGCAGTCGAGTAGGATCTGACTCATAGTGACCCTGTATAGGGTTTCTGAGGAGCGGCTGGTGGATTTGAACTGCCTGCCTTGCCATTTAAACTGACTTTGTGGTTGAGTTCTTATCTATATACATATCCTGGAAGAATTAATGCATTTGAATTGCAGTGTTGGACTATAGGTTCATGGAAAGAGAGGGACTGAAAGCTGGTGGCCAGGAGGCAAGCTTGCAGAATGTGCCCTTTGGTGGTATAAATTATTATATATGCCTGAGTGTAAATTATTATACAAGCTTGAGTGTAAAAAAAAAAAAAAAAAAAAGTGCTAAAATGAATAGAGAGAAATGCTGTTAACTGATGGTACATGGAAGGGATTATAATCATTGTAATGAAACAAATGATTTGTTTATATATGATTTGTTGTATGTAAAACTGATGATCTGCCTTGTAAACTTTCACTCAATTCACAGTAAAAACTTAAAAAAAAATAATATTGAAAGGTACCATGGACTACCAAAAGAATAAACAAATCTGCTTTGTCCAAAGTACAGCCAGAATGCACCTCAGAAGCCAGGTTGGGGAGACTTCATCTCTCATACTTTGGTCATATTGTCAGGAGGACTCTGTCCCTGGAGAAGGACATTATGCTTAATAAAGTGGAAGATCATTGAAAAAGAGGAAGATCACGAAGGAGATGAATTGGCACAGTGGTAGCACCAATGAACCCTTACTGATGAAGATCAAAGACCACAGCCTTCATTATGGTTTGAATGTTAATGTAAAGAAAACAAAAATTCTCACCACTAAACCAGTAAGTAAGATCATGATAAATAGAGAAAATATAGAAGTTGTCAAAGACTTCATATTTCTTGAATCCACTATCAACACTCATGGAAGCAGTTGTCAAGAAATCAAGTGATGTATGGCATCAGGCAAATCTGCTGTAGAAGACATTTTCAAAGCATTTAAGAGCAGAGATGTAAGTTTGAGGACTAAGGTACTTCGTATGCATGTGAACGTTGAACAATGAATAAGAAAGAGTTGATATGGATAGGCAACTTAGACATTGGCTACCTAAAATGGGGGTGGGGGGAGGCTATAAAGACATAAAGTTGCTGGTTTACAGGTTTTCAAGAGGGATTTTAGTTTCAGAGTGTGCGGGGAAATGTAGAGTCCCCACTGAATAGTTTTTATCTTGTCTAGATGGGTCAGGTGACAGGAGATGGGGATGGAGTTCATTGATTCAGTAGGGAGCATATGTCATCATACCTAACTCTTATTGTCACAGCTGTAAAGATAGAGGTTATGTAACAAAGAGGGAAGTAGTTAATATTGCATTCTAGGGACAGATCTAGGACCCTAGGACCTACAAGAGAAAAGAGCCTAACCAGAGAAGCAATGACACCGGAGATGGAAGCAGAGTTGATGGTATGGAGAGACTGAGCATCTGAGGACTCTAGACTCATGGAAAGAGAAAGGCTTTGTGCAGGTGGTCAAGAGACTGGCTTCCAGAATATGTCTTGTGGTTGTTTAAACAGTTATATATCTCTGTGCTTTTGTTTTGTTTTTTTAACATATACATGCGCTAGAATATGAATATGCATTGACATGTGTGATGGGGCAGGCAATATACAACTGAAGAGGGATTGGCAGAGGGAAGAAGGGGTGGCAGGAGACATAGGAAGGAATGCAGTGGTTGGAGTGAATAGAGGTAAATGCTGTTAACTGTTGGTGAATGGAGGGGATTGCAAGCATATCATGAAGCAAAGAATATGATTTTTGAACGTGAAACTGATGATCTGCTCTGTAAACCTTCACTCAATTCACAATAAAAAAATATTTAAAAATAGAGAAAACTTTACTTGTTGGTATACATCCATTCTCCCTCACATACACATTCTGTTATATATTTACCAATAAGTTACTGTTATTGCAGTATTGTGTATACATTAGTGTTTACCTTTATTCCCTAACACTCATATTCCTCCCTATATCTGTCACTGCCTTCATCTTTCTTCTGCCATCCTCCATATTGTATATTGACTTACCTATCACCAAAGTTAACATGTTCCTACTCTCTAGCAAGTGAATTACTCTCCCTTCCCTCTTATTCCTGGTAACTATCAAAGAATGTTTCTTTTAAACTGAAAACATTTTCCTGGCATTTAAAAATAGTGGTTATTTGTGGTTATGTGCCATGTAGTCAGATCAAATTCATAGTAATCCCGCAAAGAATTTCTGAGGGTGCAAATTTTTATGGGAGAAACAAGCCTAATCTTTCTCCTGAAGAGTACCGGAGAGTTTTGAACTGGTGATCTTGAGGGTAAAAGCTCAAATTGTAACCCACTATGCTCTGGTAGCGTAGTGGTTACGAGTTGGGCTGCGAACCTTAAGGTCAGCGGTTTGAAACTACCAGCTGCACCACAGGAGAAAGATGAGGCTTTCTACTCCCGTAAAGATTTACACCCTGGGAAACCCTATACAGGGTCGCTATGGGTCGGAAACGATTCGATGGCACATAACAACAACATGCTACAAGAGCTCCTTTACAAAATGAATCTCAAACTATATTTGTCTTTTTGTGACTGACAAAATTCACCAGCCACTCCTACACAGGGTTGCTATAAGTTGTAATCAACTTGATGGCACTTAACAACAACAGCAGCTAACTACACAATATAATATCCTCCAGGTTTTTTCATGTTATGAGGTGTTTCAAAGATTCATCAGTATTCTTCAGTGCTGCTTAGTACTCCATTGTGTGCATGTACCAAAATTTGTCTAGCCATACTTCTGTTTATGGGCATAGGCTGTCTCCATATTTTTACCATTGTAACAAATTGTGTGCTGCAATGAACATGGGTGTACATGTATCCGTCCTGTCATGGCTCACATCTTGAGGACACACATCACGTAAAGAGGTTGCTGGATCATACGGCATTTCTCTTTTCAACCTCGTGAGGAAAATTCATGTAATTTTCCATAGCTGTTGTATCATTTTACTTTCTCACCAGCAGTGCAGTTGGGCCCTAGTCAGTCCATACCCTCACCAGCACTTGATTTTTTGTTTTATTTTTGTTTTGTTTTTTGTAACTTTAATATTAAAGTTATGGTGAAATGATATCTCAGTTTGATTTGCATCTCCCATTGGCTAACGATCATGGACTCTTCCCCACATGGTTTTATGGATCACCCAAACGATTTACCACCAACAACGGCAAGGTGTCTACTAATGTTCTCAGATTGCTTCCTGATTAGACGAGATTTGTCTTTCTCTTGTTGAAGTGTTGAAGCTTTTCATAAATTTTAGAGATTATTTCCTTGTCTGATATGCCATTGTTAAAAGTTTTTCCAAATTTGTATTTTATCCTTTTACTCTGTTGTAGAAATATTTTGATGTACATAAGTGTCCAGTTTCCAGGAGGCCCTAGTACTCTATCTTCTCTTTTGCTGTTTGTGTGTTTTCAGTTGTGTTTGACAGTGCATTCATGCCATGACTCAAAAACCCCACATTTAGCCCTATATTTTCATTAATGTTCTAGTTCTAGGTTTTACACTTAGATCTGTAATCCATGTTGAGTTCATTTTTTTATGGTGCGAAATATGGGGCTTATTTCATTCTTCTAAAACGGAATTCCCTGTTTTAACATCATTTGTTGAAGTGACTGTGTCTTCCCCATTTAATGTGTTTTGGCTCTTTGCCAAATAATATCTTAATAGGTGGATGGATTTACTTCTCATTCTCAATTTTGTTCCATTGATACATATGTCTTTCATACCAGGTATGCAAAGATGGTTCAATCAGTGTAATCCATCACGTGAATAAAACAAAAGAAAAGAATACCATGATCATATTGATTGATGCAGGAGAGAATTTGACAAAATCCAATATCAATTCCTGATAAAAGCACTCAACAAAAGCAGGAATAGAAAGGAAATATTGTAACATAATTAAGGGCATATATACAATACCATCAGCAAACATTAAATTGAATGAAGAGAAATTGAAATCACTTTCCTTGTAAACAGACACCAAAGTTGGTACCAAGTGGGTTTGACTGCTGTGGCTGTATAGTATGTCTTGAGATCACAAAATGAGAGGCCTCCTATTTAATGCTTCTTTAGCAATGCTTTGCTTATCATGGATATATTTCTTTTCCATATAAAGTTAGTGATTAGTTTTTCCATTTCTTTAAAGAATGATGTTGGAATATGGATTTGGGATCGAATTACATTTATAGATCACACAGTAGTGTTGGCATTTTCAAAATGATAAGTCTTCCCATTCGTGAGCATGGATGTAAGTTCTTCCATTTTTGTAAGTTTCTTTTGGTTTCTTGTGGTAGTGTTTGGTAGTTTTCTTCATGTAGGCTTTTTGCTTCTCTGGTTAGATTTGTTTCTAAATATTTCATCAACTGGGCGATTCTTGATAATAGGATTTTTTTCCTGGTTTCCTTTTAAAACTTCTATTTATTAGTGTGAAGTGATCCAACTGATTTTTATATATTGATCTTGTACCCTGCCAATTTGTTGAATCTCTCAAGGAGTTCCAATGATTCCCATCCTTAGTCTTTGGAGTTTTCTATGAGTAGGATTATATCATCTGCAGATATAGTTTTACTTCTTTGCCAATTTTAATGCCTTTAATTTCCCTTTTTTTCTGAATAGATCTGATTAAGACTTCTTGTATAATATTGAATAGGAATAGCCATAAAGGGCATCCTTGTCTGTTTCCTGTTAGCAAGGAGAGTGCTTTCAATTTCTCTCCATTGAGAATGACATTGGCTGTTGGTGATATATATATATATATTCCCTTGGTTATGGTGAAAAATTTCCTTTCTGTTTCTGTTTTATTGAGTGCTTTTATCAGGAATGGATATTGAATTTTGTCAAATTCTTTTTCTGCATCAAAAAATATGATCATGTTGCTCATTTCTTTTATTTATATGATATATTAAACTGATTGTTTTTTTCAAATACTGAACCATCCTTGCATACCGGGTCTGAATCCCACTTGTTCATGATGTATTACTATTTGTTCACTCTGATTTTCTTGAGAACGTTTGTATTTATGTTAATTTTATACCCAATACTAGTCTATAATTTTTGTTTTTTCTTTGGCCTTAGGGTTATGCTCACTTTATAAAATGAGTTAGGGAGTTTTCCACTGTTTGCTCAATTCTGTAATATTTTGGGTACAGTTGATGCCAATTCTTGTCTGACTGTTTGGTAGAATTCACTTGTAAAGCCATTTGGCCCTGGACTTTTTTTTTGTTAGTTTTTGAATAACCTGATCAATTTCTTCTGTGTTATATGTTTGGTCACATTTTCTACTTCAGAATGTGTTAGCTTAAGAAGGTAGCATGTTTCCAGAAATTTGTCCATTTCTTCTAGATTTTCAAATTTGATGAAACACAATTCTTCATAGTATTCTGACATTATCCTTTTTATTTCCTTTGATTTTGTTATGACATTTTCCATATTGTTTCCTCTTTGTGTTATTTGCATATTCTCCTTTTCTTTTGTGAGATTTGTTAGTAGTTTCATAATTATCCTAATCCTTTTAAAGAGCCAACTTCTTGGCATGTTGATTCTTTCTACTGATTTTCTATTTTATTAATTTGCTCTCTAATAATTAGTATTTATTTATTTTGTACTTTGATTTTGCTGCATTTTTTATAATTGATGGAGATATTGGATTAAGATGTTGATTTTGATTTTTTGCATGTTTTTTTTTTTTTCTTTTTGTATGTGTGTGTTTATTGCTATAATTTTTGCTCTGAGCACTGTTTTAGCTTTGTTTCAAAGGATTTGACATGTTGTGTTTTCATTCTCAATTGATTCAAGGACATTTTTATTTAATATTTTTTATTGTATTATCCAGTAGCTTAAGCCAGGGCACTTCATTTAACACACATTTTTCCCTTTACCTTCTTATTGTTTAATTCTAATTTTATAGCATTGTGATCTGAGAAGATGCTTTGTAGAATTTCAATGTTTTTAAATTAATTTATACTTGCTTTGCAGTCTAACATACAGTCTGTTCTAGAGAATGCTCCGTGTGCACTGGAAAAGAATACAAATTATGCTGTTGCTGCATTGATTGCTGTGCATAAGATTATGAGGCCAAGTTAGTTGATTGTGTTATTTAGCTCTTCTGTTTCCTTGGAGTTTCTTTTAATTATTGTGTCCCTTATTGAAAATGATGTATTAAAATCTTCTATCATTATTGTAGAGTTGTACATTTCTTTCCTCAGTTCTAATAGGATCAATCACACAGTTGCAGATTCCATCACTGGAAGCATAGATAATCTCTATGTCATTGTCCCCTTGCTTAATTAATCCTTCAATCACATCACAATAATCTTAGTACTTGTTCCAAAGTCTATTTTTTCAAAAATTAATATTGCTGGTCCTTGCTTCAAAGTCTATTTTTTCAGAAATTAATGTTATCACTCAGGTTAATTCCTGATTGCCATTAGTTTGAGATATTTTTCTCTATCCTATGATTTTCAATCTACTTTTGTCCCTGAAGAGAAAGTGTGTCTTTTGTAGATAGCATGTTGAAGGGTCCTGTTTTCTTATCCATGCTGCCATTCTCTGTGTCTTTACTGGTGCATTTAGTCCATTTACATTCATTGTAATTATCTATAGGTATAACTGATTGACGTTATCTTGCTGTGTCTTTTTTTTTTGACGATGTTTTTCCATACAATCTTTTTACTGAGTTCAATTTGTGAGTTTCCTTCTTCATTACTGTTTTTCTAATATTTAGTACATCTTTATGGTATTACTTTTTTTGTTTATGTTTTTATTTACAGGTATGTTAACTTTCTTTAATGTTACCCTGTAATTTATAAATTTCTTTCCCAGTTTAAAACTTGAATTATTTCTTCCTCAACACTTGGAAGTACTGTAACTACACTGTTCCCTCTTTTTCTATATAGCCAACTTCCTTATAAATTGATATATCTGGTTGACTATTTTTAGTCCTGTAGGTTTGCTTTACTCTGGTTACTTTTATATCTGGTTGGCATTCTGAGTGATAGTTCTACATTTATTATTTTCAGGTTGTTGTCTTCTCTTGGTTCTCAATCCAAAGAATACCTTTTAATCTTTCTTGTAAAGTTGTTCTGTTGTTGTTGTTGTTAGGTGCCATCAAGTCGGTACCGACTCATAGTGACCTTATGCACTGCAGAACAAAACACTGCCTGATCCTGGGCCACCCTCACTACTGTTGCAACACTTGAGTCCATCAATGTTGCCACTTGTCCAATCCATCTAGTTGGGGGTCTTCCTCTTTTTCCCTGACCCTCCACCTTACCAAACATGATATTCTTCTCCACTGTTGGTCCCTTCTGACAATATGTCTTAAGTATGAGAGTCTAAGTTTGTCCATCTTGGCCTCCAAGGAGCATGCTGGCTGCACTTCTTCCAAAATGGATCTATTGGTTCTTTCAGCAGCCCATGGCACTTTCAATATTCTCCTCCAACACATAACTCAAAACATCAATTCTTCTACAGTCTTCCTTATTCACCGCCCAGCTTTCACATGCATATGTAGTTATTGAAAATACCACGGCTTTGGTCAGGTGCACCTTAATCCTCAACCTGACATCTTTGCTCTTTGACACTTTAAAAAGCTCTTGTGCAGCAGATTTGCCCAATAAAATACATCATTTGATTTCTTGACTTCTGCTTCCATGAGTGTTGATAATTGATCCAAGAAGAATGAAATCCTTGACAACTGCAATCTTTTCTCCATTGATAAGAATGTTGTTTATTGGTCCAGTGGTGAGGATTTTTTTTTTTTTTTTTTTTAACATTGAGATATAATACATACCTAAGGCTGTGTCCTTTGATCTTCAACAATAAATGTTACAAATTCCTCAAATTCCTTTAATTTCTGTTTATCTGGAAATGTCCTGATTTTGTCATTATAGCTCAAGAAAAATTTTGCTGGGTACCTAAGTCTTGATGGGCCTTTTTTTTGGAGATTGTATATGTCATCCCATTACCTTTTAGCTTGTATGATTTCTGCTAAGAAATCAGAGCTTAGTCATATAATTTCCCTTTTGTAGGTAATTTTTCATTTTTCCTGAGTTGTTCTAAAGACTCTTTCCTTGTCTTTGGTTTTGGAATGTATGATTATGATATGTCTTATTGTTGATTTTCCTTTGGTGTCTATCTTGTTTGGAGTTTGCTCAGCTTCTGTAATACTTATGTGTGTGTTTTTCATGATGTTAAGGAAGTTTTCTTCCATCAACTCTTTCATAATATTGTTAGTGCTTTTTTGTTGTTGCTGTTCTGGAATTCTGATTACCTGTAAGTTATTTCTCTTCATGGTTTCCTGTACAAATCTTAAGCTTTCTTCATATTTTTTCCTCTTTTTTCAATTTTTTCCCTCTAGCATACTAGTGTTGAGAGATTTGCCTTCAAACTCACCAATTCAGCTTTCCATTGATTCAAATCTACCCCTTTCAAAGCACCATCCATTTCTGAAATCTTAAGACTGATCTTCTGGATTTCTATTTACAGGCTGTGCATTGTTCTTGATCTCTCATTTATTTTGTCTGTTCCTGTAGTGATTCTCTGAATTATTAAAAATTTCTCTCTGTTCAATTTGCTTTCCTACTTCCTTATATAAAAATGTTTTAGGATGAACTGCAAGCTACAAATACACCACTGCACTCACTTCTTCATCAGAGGTGAATCTTTGTCCTTGGAAGACTGCTTACAGGGGACCAAACAGGTGAAAGTCTGATGGAGATAAGCTGCTAACCAAAAGGTTAGTAGTTTGAACCTATCAGCTGCTCCATGGGAGAAAGATGACACTTTCTGTTTCCATAAAGATTTGCAGCCTCAAAAATGCTATATAGGGTTGCTATGAGTCAGAACCAAATAGACAAATAACCACCACCACCTGCATACATACATACACAGACACACAGACACACACACACACATATGTGTGTGGTGTGCAACAACTATTTATATGTGTGTGTCTGTGTATATATATAT